>NC_057945.1:17461720-17689832 GCF_018555375.3 Anguilla rostrata
CACACGGCCAAGGTTGGGCCTGGAACGTTCCAGCGTTTTGCCCAAACCTGCGGTAGAAAGACACCCATCAGAACAGCACAGTGTTCGCCATTTTCAAAATGCACACTGGTAGCTTCTCAGCTGATGCGTGTCTTCCAGCAAGAAACCGGGAGGTGTGTGGAGATATCACAGAGGCATATTAGAGCTCAGAGAGTGAGCGCAGGTAAACGGGGAGGTGCTGGTCCGTCCTGCCGCCCGTGACCTGATGGGGGCGCCGTTTGGGTTCCCGCGGTCCGTTCGAGGAGAACGAGCTCCTTCTTTTTTTTGCTGATGGTTCTGTAAATGCCCTGACTGTGTGAGAGTGCGGTAATGAGCTGGAGACTTTCCTTCTTGTTTGTTCAGCTCATCGCCTTTCGCCCCTTGTAAGTGCAAAGGGAGCAGTTAACCCTCCGAGTTCAGCCAGGTATCGATCTCACGGCGCCGCGTCCGGCTTCCTCTCTTAATCCCTCTCTAATTTTTTCACCGTTAATGGAGACCGCGAGGCAGTATGGAACGGTGAATAACACCCTGGACTGTAGTTACAGGATATGGCGTGAGCCTGCAGTTCGTTTACTGTGGAAACTTTTTAGGAAAAGGCTGATACCGCTGTGCGCAGGCGAGGTGGGTTAGAGAAAACTCCGTGAGTGTGAATGTGTCTGCGTCTGTTGAAAAGGTGACTAAGTTGGCGGTTGTGCGCGTAGCGCCTTGTTGCCGTGTTCTCAGGTGAGTGTGAAGTTGGCGGGGCGGCGGTGTCTCCTGCATAATGCATGCCTGCCTGGCCGCCGTTCGATACGGCAGAGGAAATGGAGTCTTTGCTGGGGGAGGGGTCTCCCTGCTGCGCGTACCGTCAGCAGTATCGCCGTCGCTCGGGCGAGGTGCGTGCGTCTCTCTCTTCCTCCCTCTGTTTTTACGGACTGCAGTGTGTGAGCGCTTCCCCACTTACAGGTCGCTTACGCCCGCCCCGCCCCCCCCATGGTTCTGTTTGACCCTGTTCATGGGACGGCTAAAACTGAGCTACAGTGTCATTGTGCTAATGGTACAGTCTGCTGTACATAGCTTAGTGTTCTAGGGTTAATGGTACAGTCTGCTGTACATAGCTTAGTGTTCTAGGGTTAATGGTACAGTCTGCTGTACATAGCCTAGTGTCCTAGCACTAATAATGCAGTCTGCCGTACATAGCCTAGTGTCCTAGCACTAATGGTATAGTCTGCTGTACATAGCCTAGTGTCCTAGCACTAATGGTATAGTCTGCTGTACATAGCCTAGTGTCCGTAGCGCTAATGGTAGTCTCTGTCTCTGTTGTACATAGCCTAGTGTCATTGCGCTAATGGTACAGTCTCTGCGGTGTATAGCTTATAGTGTAATTGCGTTAATGGTACAATCAGATGTACATAGCCTAGTGTTATAGTGCTAATGGTACAGTCTGCTATGTGTAGCCTATAGTGTCATTGCGCTAATGGTACAGTCTGCTGTGCATAGTGCTAATGGTACAATCAGATGTACATAGCCTAGTGTCATAGCGCTAATGGTACAGTCTCTGCTATGTATAGCCTATGGTGGCTTAGCCTGGTGTTATTTAGCATAGGTTGCAGGCTCACAGTCTCTTATGTGGAACCTGGTGCTGTACAGCTCATGGTATTTACCCTGCCCAGCTCTCTGTCTCTCTGCCGTGGAGTCCGTGATCAGTCTCATCACACTGAAATGGCAATCAGTCACATCACATGTATTATTAGCGGTCTAGCACACGGTCACAGAGCTCTTCACAGAGTGGACTACAAAGAAGAACAGAACATCCAACATGAAGTGTCTGAAGGAAAAATGAAAACGCGAGGAGTTACAAAACTAAACGAACCAATAACCCAGAGCAGGGGTCCACACACTCTATTTTGTGTTTTAGTTCCATCCATAGTTGTAACTCTTGAATTATAACAAGCTGTTTGTTTGTGATTAGACACTTGTGCTGTTTATAGAGGAATGCCCTCTTCAAGCTGTGTTTGCTCAGAAACAGAAATAGAAATGTATACCATAGAAGAATAAAGGTCCAGTATTCACATCCCAAGACTCAACCATTCAGATCAAATATCAAATTGCTTTCTTCACTTTTTCTAATGTGCTGCATGGCAAATGGTTACTTTAGAAAGAAATCACATTTTAATTGATTCAGTTTCAGAATTATATGTTAAATCAGTGGTGTTCTGATCAGTGGTGTGGACACTTTCAAAGGTGAAGCCAGTGGTAACAAGCCAAAGCTGCATCATGTTACAATGCATTTAATTTAAAAAAAACTGTAGAAATGAATGAAACATGTTTTCCAGAGCCTTAATCAAACTAGAGATTAGCGGTAACAAAAACCAGCATACATAGGGGTCCCCGAGGACTCAGTGTGAGGGCCCCTCACCTAGAGTGACATCATCTCCACCAGCTGACTGCCAGTCATTCAGTGAAGAAGCGCTTTCCCTGTTCTAACTTCTGAACTTGAAAACAGTTCCTGTGTGTGTGTGGTTGGAAGGTTTATTGAGAATTACACAGCCATAACTGAAAATACTGAAGGAGTCTGTGAGATCCTGTGGTGTACAGTCCCTAGATTGTGTTGCATATTTTTTACATTGCAAAAGCAAGCTTGGTTTTTTAAATGGTGTAGCATTGTAACAAGTTGGCTTTGATGGAGTAGCAAGTAAGAGATGAACTGTGGGATTAATTTCAGGAGGTCTGTTGTGGTCTGACACAATCTGCTATTCTTTGTGCGTGTGGTTGCTTGTATGCGTGCGTGCACGCCTGTATGTAGCTTTGTACTCTGTATGTGCTTTATATATGCACATATTTCTGTATGCAGACATGGTACTGATTACATGCTAAAAAGTCATAGGATCCTCTCCTTTGGAAGAGTGATCAAAACCTTTTAGCACAAAAGCTGCTGTGAATAATTTAGGGCTGATAATATTTTGCTGTCGTTCGCAAAACTTGCCAGGTCCTAAATCTTGTAAATGGATGAAACCTACCAGGGTGAAGGGGGGAGGGAGGGCGTGTGTGCGTGTGTGTGGGTGGGTTGGGGGGGAGGGTGCGCTCTCTCTCATTCACTAATTGGTTTAGACGCTTCCCAGTCAGACACTCCCAGTTTGGGTGGATCGCTGCATTGCTGTCAGCAGTCAGCGTTTATAAGCATGGCCTCACACCAGGAGCTCTTGTTCATGAGCAGACCCCCCAAGACAGCAGGTAAGCTAGAACCTTGACGGTGTAGGTGTGTGTGTGTGTGCGTGTGTGTGCACGTGTGTGGGTGTGTGTGTGTATGCATACTATATGTCAGACATGTTTTTATTTATTTATTTATTTATTTATTTATTTATTTAATTTTTTATGTGTGTGTGTGTGTGTGTGTGTGAGAGAGAGAGAGAGAGAGAGAGAGCTGAGATGACTGCAGCTGATTACTTGTCTTACAGTAAAAGTGTGTGTTTCGTTTGGGACAGCGAGGATGCTGTGCCTGTGCTACCTCTGGGTCTGGGAGCAGTGTGTGTTTCGTAGCAGCCGGGCGAGACAGTGAGATGTGACCACGCTATTTGTATCGTGTGGGTGTGTGGGTAATGCCTCAGCCTCTTGTATCCTCTGATAAGTGGGAAGCCACTACCTGCAGGAGTATTGGACATGTCTGACAGTCGATAAAGTCGATAATGGTAATGAAGAGACTTTTATTGTTTTCTGTTTATTTGGCAGCTGTACTTATGCAGGGCGACCGGCAGAACATTAGCGAACAGTCAGGAGCACAAATAGGAAGTGAGCGCGTGCAGTAGCAACCTGCGGCGTACACTTAAAGACAGCAGAGAGCCTTCTTGGAGCCCTTCAGTTAATTGCATTTGAATTCTAAACCCATCGCCTTCTACCCTGTCATTTATGTGGAAAACAGGGTGAAGTTTTTTTCTTTTCTTCGTTTCACACTGGTGGCATCTCACCGGTTTTCTGCCATCCAAACAAGCAACAGATTCCCTTTTGTACAAGTGTTCCAAAAAAACGAAAATGAGCTGTAATTCCTGTAAGCCCAGCTGCTGAAAAGGAGACGGCCGGAACGTAGCAATCACGGATGGAGATGGATCGTACTTTGTGCACGCTCTTTAAGATGTGTTGAACTGTGTCCTGCTGTTGGTTTAACTTCACCATCTGCATGTTAGACCAGTTAGCATGTGCTTACTAATGCTTGAAGCCTTTTCAGTGATTTCTGAACAGAATTAAATAAGAACGTATATAAAAGTAAAATATTAAAAGTAAGAAATACATTATATATGCCCCAGCAATTCATTTTTGTTCCCTGGTCTTAATTCTTATATTGTACTATGCTGAATCCTACACAATGGGGGCCATTCAATAAAAATAAAATAAATCATGTTTTTATAATATTTTGCCATCCAAGAAATTTGTATTATGCCAAAAAATTTCATAGATTTCTTTTCTGTCTCGGGAGGATTACAAAAGGTTTATTGGTAATCTTTTGCATTTGTAACCCGCTGATTGAAGTCACAGGTCTGTACCGACATTAAGCGTCTTTGTCTTTTTAATTGGCCGGAGCAGATGAAGTAATCAGCTGCCTGAGGAGGGCGGAGCTGAGCGTTTCCCGACCGTTGGCCGTGGGATGTGTTTGCGAATCCGCCGGTCTGGGAGGAGGGCAAGAGTTCAAAAGCCTGCGATTCTCTCTGCCTCCGCATTAGCCCGAGTAATCGCATCCTGAGTGCAGGGGGGCGGCCGTCGGAATGCTGACGCTTGGCGTGAAAGCTCTCTGTTCCGGCGAAGCCCCTGGAGCCCAGTGCGGATTGTGATCGCGCTCGTTATTACAGGCTGACGGATATCTATGGCTGAAAGGGAAAAAGCCGCAGTCAGAAGAGCTCTGGCTCTCGGTTTGAGCATCGGGTTTGGACAGATGGTCAGGCGAGCATATTTAGACTGAAGAAACTTCAATTGTAGCATCTTCATAACATAGACATTTACAAAAAAATGTATAGTACTGGATATAGGAATGCTGTATTATCAACACATTATCAGAACACAGAAGATCTAGTATCTAGCATATCTAGTATACAGTAGTATGTAAAATAGAATATTATAATACTTTAATCGTAGTGTACCTGAATATAAATAGAATATAGAAATGCTATGAATAGAGCAGGTCTTTGTTTGAACGTTATGTAGTTGGTCTTCATATGAACAGTGGATTTAGTACATTTTTTTACATAATGTATCTAAATATTCTGTTGCCATAATGTTTACTCTTCGCATTATGGGTTGGTTTCATGATTTTGTCCTGATAGTAACCCACCCTGTACCCATGATGCACCGCTTTTTCCCAGTCTTTTCCAGTGCGTGTGTCAACTTTGTGAATCTTAAAGCTAATTGGGGAGTTTAAGCACACAATATCCACACACAGAAAGATGGGAATTGAATCCTAACTGAGATTGAAATTGGGGGATGGAGAGAGAGAGGGCACGCTTGCAGTTTTGATTTGGAGATTGCTTAGTTCTTAACAGCTCCAGGTTAGCGGGTAGCTGCAGAGTTTCCAGCGTCCCAGCTTTGCCGATGAGACCCTTTACACCTCACCAGTCCTCAGAAGTGCTAGAAATACACACTGTTCCCCCAAGAGAGGTCCTCACCTTTTCTCCATTTTATCTAGTCTTCTGATTTGTGTATGTGGTGAGCTGCATCATTTTTCGGTTGCGGTGTGTGTGCATGCATTTGTGTGTACGAGCGTGTGTGTGTTTGTGCTTTTGAGTGTGTGCGATTTTATCATGTATGTACAGTTCACAAGTCTTTATGTGATTAGTGTGATGTGTGTGTGTGTGTGTGGGTGTGTGTGCGAGCCTCTGCATATACAGTTAAATGCAAAAGTATTGGGACAGTGACACAATGTGTATTTTGGCTCTGTATTCCAGCACATTGGATTTGAAATAAAACAATGAGTATGTGGTCAAACTGCAGACTGTCAGCTTTTGTTTGAGGGTATGTTCATCCTTATCCGGTGATCCATGTACGAATTACAGTCCTTTTCATAGCCCCCTGTTTTGGGGGAGTAATAGTGATCGGACAGATTTCCATAATCTTAAGTATTTATTTAGGACTTGGTTGCAAATCCTTCGCATTTGATAACTGCCTGAGTCTACGACCCACAGACGTCACCAGGCGCTGGGTATGTTCCCTGCTGATTCTCTGTAAGGCCTGTACTGCAGCCGCCTTTGGCTCCTCTTTTAGCAGTGCGTCTCGGGTCATTGTCCTGCTGCAAAGTGAATTGCCATCCAATTAGTTTTGAGACATTTGGTTGGATCTGAGCAGGTAAGATGTTTCTGTACACTTAAGACTTCATCTGGCTGCAGCTGTCAGTAGTCACATCAATGAAGACAAGTGAGCTTGTTCCACTGGCAGCCATACATGCACAACCCATAACACTACCCATAACAGACTCCAAATGCAAATTCCACACCTAGAATCAACTAGACCTTCTGTTAGCTTGTTTGTGCCTGAAATAATGATGCAAAGATTCACAGCTGGCCAGGGAAAGCCAACTGTCCAATTACTTTTGCTCCTTAGGGGACTAAGTACAGTATAAAAAGGGCTGTGATTCCTACACAGATCTCTCAATATGGATGTACATACCCTCAAAATGAAGCTGACACTTTGACCTCATATCCGTTGTTTCATTTCAAAGCCAATATGCTGGAGTACAGTGCCAAAATGACAAACTGTGTCCCTGTCCCAATACTTTTTCACTCAGCTGTGTGCGGGTGCTTGTGTGTGTGTGCGTGTGTGTATGTGCGTGCATGTGTGCGTGTGTGTAGAAGTGGGTACAGAGTAGCTCCAGTTACTGTAAGCATAGCCTGGTTGCGGGAGAGCAGGTGCTATTTAAGGAGGTGCCCTGCCTGCCCGTCTCAGACTCCCAGCTCTCCTGCTGCACGGTGGCCACAGTGCCAGTAGGTTGGGCCGGGCCAGCCGTGAGGGGGTAGGATGTTCGCGGGGGGGTACGCCGGGAGGCCCCTCAGCCTCAGACCCAATGTCCATGCCGAAAATCCGCAGATCCCCGAGCCGGGCGTGGGCGTGAGAAAGAGCAGCAGCGCGGGTAGCAGGATGTTGTCCATGTCGTATAGCGAGAGCATCCGGAGCGGGATCAACCGCTACCACTCGGACCAGGGCCTGAGTGGGCCGCGCCCCCCCGACCAGGCCCAGCTCCAGCGCCAGCGCGAGCAGCGGGCCGCCGCCCAGGTGCGCAACATGGAGGACTTCCTCAGAATGAACTGTCTGGTGCTGGAGGATTGCGTCTCCTACCAGACCGGTATGAAGTACAGGTAAGGGAGCCGTTTGACCAGACTGAAGTATAGAAGGTAATGAATCGGGTGACCACGGTTACCTGTGTGGGATGTCTTACCAGACCAGACTGAAGTATAGAAGGTAATGAATCGGGTGACCACGGTTACCTGTGTGGGATGTCTTTGCAGACCAAACTGAAGTATATAAGCTAATAAATTGGGTGACCAGTTACCTGTGCAGACTCACTATACAGGAACCGCAGGTACTGTGTAATAGACAAGAGACCAGCTGTCATAAAGGCACTGTAGAAGTGGTGGTCTCGTCTGTAGATCGGTCCGCTTGATGAGACTAGAGCACAGCGACTGTCTGGCGTGCCGGTTGGGTTGGGTTCATCTCTGCTCAGCTAGACCGCTGTACGTGGGTTCTTTTGATTGAGATTGTAGGTCACGGCGCTTTTTTTGCTTACAGTGGTTGAGGGTCTCTGGGAATTTTTTAAGCAAGCTGCTACCTCCTTCTTCTCAATGTGGGTTGTACTGAGGGACATTGTGAATGACCCATGTGCTATATGTGCTTTAGCGCAATTGATGGCTTAGAACAGTGATGAGAAAAAGGGGGGGGGGGGGGGGTAGATTGTAAAAACTGCCCAACTTCTACCCCAGACTGAAAACACGCCTGGTTAAACCTTGGCTCACCTGATGCTGACATTTTAATGTTGTATGGGTTTAGTAGCCATGCCCAGACCAAATCTAAAACAATGTCCACTAAACCATTTGCTTCCTAATAATACTATTCTTAATTTCCCTCTTGCAGCTACTATGGCATCTAATTTCATGTTGTCAGATGATGTATTGACTATTGTTATCGGTTGTGGGCCTGATGACGTAACATCAGCACTGTTCATTATCTAAACGTAGATCTGTGCACTTCGGCAAGTCACTCTGGAGAAGAGTGTTAAATGGCTAACTGTTAATGTAAAATGGCTGATTTGTTTATGTCTGAGTCTAATAGGTCTGTGGCGATAACCACCACGTAGCTCTGTTGGCTGTGGTTTTCAGTTGCTGCAGAACCGGAGGTAAATTGGACCCGTGCCATTGCTGGAGAATCGGTCTGTGGTTCTGAGCCACCGCAGGCGGTCTGAAAAGAGCGCCCGCGAGTTCTGGGATTAGACGTGTCGTTTCGCAGACGTCGGCCCGTCTGAGGAGAACGCGAGTTTGGCTTTCGTGAGCCGTCGGCAGGACGTTCCGTTTGGTCCTGCAGCATTGAGACGCTGCGATGAGCTGGAGGAGGAAGAACGGCCCTGTCCTCGCCGTCAGGCTCCGCCGCGGTGTTTCCGCCATCGATCTGAGCAGTCGCTCACTCCCAAAAAGAATGTGTACTTCATATGTGTTGTACATCCCAGAACCTCTGTGTGACACGGAGGCTGGTGGGGTGGGCCAAGGGATGGGGTTATTATGGGTGGGGTTCAGTGTGAGGGGGATGGTAGCGAGGCGGGTGGGGGGCTGGGTGTGGTTTTGACAGAGCGCATGGTTGTATGTCAAGCAAGCGGTGGCGGCTATACCTTTCCTGCAAAGTGCAGTCACCCTTGCACGAATAGCCATTGGATCACCTCAGGTTGGCCGAGAGTTGGGCTACTCCCGGGGCGGTGGGGCGCGGCTCGCTGTGTACATTCAAGCAGAGAGATGTAAGGAAGCCCCACCCCCCCTGCCCGGACCCGCCCAGCTGTCGGTGGTTCGCATTTACAGATCTGCGAGTCGTTAGAAGGGACCACTTGAGAAGTGGAGGCGGCCGCGGTCACGCCATTGTCAGCGGCTGCTTTTAATCTGCAGCGAAGGGCAGCGGGTATAGCATGCGGCTTTGCATGATTGCATGCCGGTGTTGGTTTCTCATGGAAACATTACCTGCTTTACCTGAATGGAGTCCAGAGGAGGCTCTCAGCTCTAATTGAGTTGCTGTATCTTGATCAGGCCTCGTGTTTAATGAGAGTGGAATCAGGTCAGAGACGGAGCCCCTGCCCCACAGCCGTAACACACCTGTGATACGGCTGGGCAACAGAAACCCGCCCTTGCTAAGGTCCCCGTAGCTGTTGGCAGTCGCCGTAGCTGGCATCTGTCAGTGTGACGCACAGAGCTGCATTGTGACCTTTACACACCTGTAACAATTTTAACTAACATGCATCAGCTGCTGATACAGCTGTAACTTAACTGCACCCAACTGCAGTGCACACTTGTAACATACATCTGTAACATTTCCGGGGGCAACTTAACCCTTTATTAATGCACCTGAAACTGTTCCACACCTTCCACTGTATTTTGCGTCTAACGGCAGTACTTTTTTGAGCGATACCATTGCAGATATTGCAGTACAGCTGTGACCGGAGGAAGGTACGTGTTGGGAACGGCTGGTGTCAAAGCTGGCTGAATGGAACACAAAACTGACAGGCAGTAGCGCTCCCTCCCAGTGATCTTAACCCGACAGCCTCTCATTGACATTAAGAGGCTCATGTAGCCAGCTTGGAACTATGGGGTAAACAGATCTGGGTATTTACAAAATGGTATCGCAGTTCCTGTGTTACCTGGAGGTCTTCATTTACATTGGCTGCATACCTAATAGTTTGCCAGGGAAGGAAACATTGAGAATGGGGAGAACTGAAATACAGGATCGGTCTGGGTAATTTGGACAGTTCGGTTCTAATAGGAAATCATTTTTCTGCCGAGAGAACATTGTCCACAACGTCTTTGCTGAGTGGTGCCTTTTAATGCTGTGGGCAGTCTTCACTGAGGCCGAGTTATTGATTTTTCCAGAGTGGCCGTGCCTGGTTTCATCGTATCGGGCCAGCGCTAATGGACGCTGAGCACGCCCTGCCTTTACACTCATTGAATACAGCTCTCCTCCCTGTCTGCAGGTCTCGGTGCCAGGCCTCTGATCCAGGCGGTTCCTCTCAGAAAAGTTCTCTCCGCACTAAGTCTCCCTCTACGCTGGTAATCCCTGCAGCGTTCTCATAGTCAGAGTGAGGAGATTTAGATGCCTATTTTAATTCCGCTGGATTTGCGAGGTTCCATTCTCACTCATTCGCCATAAGCGAGTTTTGAGCGCACATGCCAACGCGCGTTTGGGAGTGCGGCGTGCGTGGTCGTCTCTGTGAGACTCACCCCACGTAGACACCGCTTCGTCGGTGTCGGGTGAGAAGTTAACAGGTTTAAGCCTTTTTTACATGGCGATAATGGTAGGTGGTCTGCGGCAAGATGTTTCTGACACTACAGCAAAAAAATAAAATCGAAAAATATATTTTTAAAAATTCCCTGGCAGAAATGCGACCCTTTCCAGCCTAGAATTAATGGAGGAAGCTGAGCGATGAGACGGACCTTGAAATACGACTGCGCATTTCAGACAGACAAAAGGAAACTCATTTTAAAATGAATTTCTTAGTCTTCAAAGAAGCACGTTGACAACGGTGAAGAGGATTTAGTCGGCTAAGCCAGCTGAATCCCGTTCTCGCAAACTCACGCGCCGCCCGTGTCTGAAATTAATTTCAGTGAGTTCTGATAGTAATTATTTTAGAACGGTCCTAATTCTCGTTTTCAACATTACGCATAAACCGATTTGGTGGCTGTAATTGAACGTTTGTTCGCTGTTCAGTGCTGACAGTGGCACCTGCAACCCTTTGTAATTTTGTGCTGCAGTCAGAGATGGCATTTCGTCTTTACTGCTCGATTTATGGCTTGTGTGATTCATTTAATTTTTTTCATCGAGTTCTCCATTGTTAGCGCATTTTCTCACTGCGTAGCTGCCGGCAATCGTCGAGCAGGTCTTCCGTGTTGCTTGTTCACACACACAAGCGCCTTCCTGGTGTGCTAACTGGAATTAATAACTTTTTGCTGCCTTCTTCCGAAAAGACGCTGCTTTGGTGCTACCTGCTGAGTGCTTAGGGGAACTCGCACCCCTATTGTGTCAGTTTATCTGTGGTGTGAACAGAGCCTGATTTATTTTTCAGTTCCCTCTATTCTGTAGTGCACGTGCCAAATTATTTCTGCTGCTTCGGTTTGGTAATAAAATCTTCTGTTAATAAAGGTTAAAATGATAAAAGCAGAGCAAACGTTATTCCATTCAGTTTACCTTTTAGGTCTGAAAGGAAACAAACCAGGAGTGTAAAATATTTATTTTGAAGGTAACAAATATGTAGAATGATGATAAAAATCACTGAAAAGGAAAACCCCACACTGTCCTTAAGAACGCCTTGAGAAGTGGTGATGCAGTGTGCATATTTCTTGCCGCTTGTTTGAATGCAGTTACAAAATGTGTGGTCCAGAGAAAAAATAAGTCCCATCTGAACTTTTTTTATGAGGAGGCTTTTAAATGTGGACTTTTGAATGCATACCTAAACTCTGCACACCGCAGTAACATGAAAAATGGATATCCACGAGAAATCACAAGCAACCAGCCCAATGAGTGTTATGCTACTGGTGTGGTGCTAAATTATGCTGCGTAAATAAGGAAAGCTAAATGTGCCTTACCTTAGCTGTGTACACCACACGTGAGCTACCTCTACTAAAGATGTAGGTTACTAAACTACTTTTATTTATTATTTTTAGTTTTGTCTTTTATTTATCTATGTGAGCCCCATTAAGACAGCACCCTTTTCACTAGACCCCTGGCTATTGTTTAATATATGATGAATATTAATATATTGCTCCCACAAACATTGTTCCTGTCTGCTGTAACCCCAAATCATACTGAACTGCCCGCCTTGCTTATTCAGAATAGAGATCTGGCACCACCTAGTGGAATGTGCATCTAGTCCATTTCCCTCTTCATGCTGTGAAAGCTGAACCCTTTAAACTTTAATTCACAAGACTCGTATTCTAGTTACTCCATGCAAACACAGGGCTTAAAGGCTTAAGCCTTTGTGTTATTGGCCAGGGTAGCGGTTAAATGGGAGAAGTGGTGCCTGTCTCTGTATCCAGTATGGACTCTGTTGGGTCCGGTGATGGTGGAGGTGGTATTGATTGCAGCTGGGATTTTAACCCTCAGTTCCGGTGCTTTCATCCTTTGGGATCCGTTAGCTTGGCCCTTAATGTTTACAGTCAATTGCTTCTGAAAACATTAGTAGCTGAACAGTTTTCCTTGCGCTACCCGTTACTGACAATTTTGTAGATGCACAATATTGACATTAAAAGCTCATTAAAGGCCAGCGCTGTAAACCGTCAGTATAAAGCCAGTGCTCTACACTGGTACTGTATGGAGTCGGAACCTGTTCCTTTCTAGGTAGCAAGTGATGTGCTGATTGCATCAGATGACAGCAGAATTTAGTTTCAATGCCTTTTTGCACCACTAGGTGGCATAGAATGTCCATGTTATCACATTAATGTAGTACGAGTGATTTGGATACACGTACTGTACAGTGAGTGTGCAAACATGAACCCGGGTCTCAAGTGTTCATACTATCTGCTTTTTTGCAACCAGAACCCTTAACATTTACTTGGTATTGTTCTGATTAAGTGGTAATGTTCTGATTTGCAATGCTTTGGCAGAGCTTGCTGTAAATTCATACCTACTTTCAAGGGAAAACGAGCTGGTCTGAATAACTGTAATAATTTATCAAGATCAACTTTCTGTTTTTCAATTCCCATGTCTCAGATACCCGAACCCTAAGGCTGTTGACTGTGTTTTCCATATCACAGGTTCTCTTGCACTACACCAGTAGCGTCAGTCGTTACTGGCATGGTGCCTGCCTGGGACCCAAGAGGTCGTCGGCATGTTCAGAGTCCAGTATTCCAGAAATGAATCTACCCAGTGCTTTATAATTACATTAACAACCTTCTTGTGGAATTTGGCTGCCTGTTCCACACTAAATTTTAACAGAAATATTCAACCTATCGTATTTTGTGCATTGTTCCATGTTGGCGTGTGACTGCCTGTCATAAGTTTGAGTACCGATTCACTCAACCACCTTAATACCGCCACTGGTTCCTGACTCTCCCATCTCTCCTCTTTGTGTGCGTGTGTGTGTGTGTGTGTGTGTGCGCGTATGCATGTGTTGTTGTATCAGTTATATGAGTGAAAATACACCTAAGAGTTTACGTGGGTGTGCGTGTTTGTTTGTGTGTGGTGTTGTGCATTTGGGGTTTCAGGGATCTGAAAGTATAAGGTTACTTTTTCTGCTAATGTGATTTTGTCATACTGGCACAGTGCCGATTGGCTCAGATAATGGTTCATGTCTCTTATTGTACCTCCACCAATCAAGAATCTTTATTTGTTAGGTTTTTTATTGAATAGGTGATATCCCTGTCCCATGTCCCAGATACAAAGCCAGATATAAATTAAGCATAGACCCTAAATTACTGCCTAAACACAACCCGATCTAATATAGATCAGCCTTGTATGCGCCCCTAAAATATGAATGTCTGTTTTTCTCCTCTACTGAGCCTGCCCTCACTCTCCTGTGTGGGAGGGGACAAGGGGTAGTCCAGAGCTTGTTGATCTGCTGACGAATGAGAGGCCTAATAGGTACTGTTATGACCTGCTTCTTTTCCTCTGGTGTAGGAGGGGTTGGTTAAACCCATATGAAAAGACACATATAATCTTTGCATGTTCGTGTGTGTCGAAAACAAAAAAGAAACCCAGAGTTGAGGCTGTTCCTCACCCCAGTCCCCACAATGCAATGGAGGGGGAAAAGCAGACTCACCCATCCTGTCAATAACCGCATTCATCCCACAGTCCACCTGACCTTAGTCTCAGCCACAGGGTCTGGGTTCCTTTCCTTTTGTTAGTTTGTTAAACACAGTCACAGTGAAAGGTGCTGCGCAGTGCCCGTAGACTGCGCTCAGGTTGTCTAAACCCCCAGACGGCACAGGACACAGGGAAAAGGGCGAGACATCTGCAGCATGTCTCCAGATCTTCTTTTTTCATTGCACACTTCGTTCCAAACTCTGTCAGTCTGCTAATGGTGTTCAGAGTAAGGCACAGAAAACAGCTACACAATGGAATGTCACACTGATAAGTGTTCCCTTCAAAGCCATTCATCCTCAGAATGGAGTTGCTCCCAACAGATAGTCACCTGAAACAGTTTATAGAAAGAATTCTCACTCATCCTTATCTTAACTCTTAAGACTCCTTATTTTTCCTCTTATGGTGACTTAAGACACCGTTATGCCTCTGGTCATGACAATGGTATTCTTGCAAAAGTAAAGAAGGGAGTGTGTCAGATAGTGTACAGGGCCCTAATCCTGACCGTATATACACGCTGTGTAGAGCTACTGAGTAATTACAATACTTCTAGTACTGCAAAGCAGTTGTAAACTTTGAGCAGCAAATTGCACATTGAGAAACATCTGGAAAGGGCTTTCACAGAAATGATGCATTCTATAGGATAAAGACCCTTAATAGTACAGTGTTCTTTATGACAGGCTTTTAGGACAACGAAAGATGTACATTGGCGCACTCTGACCTGTGAAATGAGGTGCTGTATATTGGCATCGGAAGTCGATTTAAGAAAGATCTGAGTAGGCAGCCAGTTATCAGGGTACAGCATGCACATTGGCTGAGCATTACCAGTGACTCGAGCTTCATACCACTCAGTACCAGACTGTAAGGGCACTCATCGTTTGCCCCCCCATCGCAACCCCCTTTTCCTTTCCATCCTCGTCTCTACCCCCTCTTTGCCCTTTGTGCCTCTCTCTCTCTTCTCTTTCCTCTCTCTCCATAGTGTCTTCACGTCCGCTCTTGCGTTTCTGCTCTACTTCCTCCACAGAAGATTTGTCTCTTTTTTTTCCTCCCTGTGTTTTCTCTTTGCTGTATTATTCATGCGTCTCTCCCTCCAGGGGAGGCATAGTGTATGAAACCTGGCAGCGGCCGCTCTCCAGGCCTTGCGTAACGCTGCGGAAGAGAGAGAGCGGCGAGAGAGGCGCCCACTCGCCCGGTCTTACCGAAGGCCCGCGCTACGGAGAGCCGTCCGCCCTCCTCCTCCTCTTCCGCCTCCTACAGGGGACCGTATCAGCGTGCTGGGAGCTGGCAGGCGAGGGGAGCTTCGTACCGTGTTGGAAAACTTGGTATCAGATGTCATTTGAGCGAATCTCCGTCGGTTATTTTCCGTTGTTTCTGTTTGTTTGGCAGGAGGGGGAGGGGCGGGTTTTTTGGCAAACGTCGAGGTGGGTTGTTCGTTGTTTTGGGCCGGTAACCGTATACTCCAGTGACATTCGATACGGATGGCTTTGTGGCTGTGATTGGCCTGGGGGGGTCAGGTGTCGCCTGTCCTCTAGTGACTCAGTGCTTCAGAGCCGCACCAGCGTTTGCACTAAGCAGTGGGGAGGGAGGCAGGGTGGTTCCTCAACGGGGAACTACGTATCCCAGTACCCACGGACTGCTGCTCATGGTTCTTTGAGTGCATATCTGACCGTTTGGCTTAGTCTGTTAGGCAGTATCATGCTGGGTGGGTAATTGGTGTCAATACACATGCTGGTGATCTTGAACACACAGCACATGGCCTGCATTCAGAGTTTCAATGAACATAAATAACCTATAAAAATTTTAATGACAGTGAGTCTGGCTGTGCAGGAGTTGAATATTCATGGATTATTTACGGAGATTAAAAGCTTGTGTTATTTTGGGGAAGGAGTATCTGGATTGACGGCAAGCTTCAGAAATGTCTCTCACCTGAAGGTCTGTTGGGAGTCATGGGACGTCCCAGGTGGTTTTTGTCATAGATTCTCCTCTGCTGCGGTCTGGTACCTAGGTGCCATACACATGCCTTTTTCCCCCTCGTCTCAACCCCAGACTCTATCTCTAGAGCATCCAGGAATGGAAGTTAGTTTGTGAGATTGCACATATATTTGGGAGAAACCCATATGTTTAGCTCTAGCCAGCGTTGAGTTGACTTGGATCACCATGAACGATTAGTTCCGTCTACAGGAGGTCGTGCTTGCTGACCATTGGTTTATTAGCGGAATATGTTCCTGGAAGTCAGACCGGCTTCCCTAACACTGGTGGGTCAACCTGGTCAGTCTCAGAGCCAGCTTCATTCTTGCAGAACTCCTCGTAGGTTTCTATGGTGATTAACGTTGGTGTATTTCTTTGGCAATTAAATAATGTAGGTTTTTGTTTCTGTGGCAAATAAAGAGGAGTGCTTCGGTCCTGGTGATGTGGGATGAAGGAGGAGCGAGAATGCAGCAGTGCACCCTGGGAAAGAATTGAGCGTTTGGGGGAGATATGATTCAGGCTCAGAAAAAAAGCCCCATCTGAGCTGTCCATCTGGACAGTGTGCGTATTAAATCATCATCCTCAGAGCCTTGTTTCAGATGCACCCTTTTACTGAAACGACCTTTGACCCCTGTGGACCTTTGACCTCTTGGACCATGTGGTCTCTGACCTCTGTTGTCCCATCCTCCGCCCGCTGTTGTCACTGCCACCCAACACAGCTCAGCACTTTTGACTCCACATCTGTGGGTGTGGACCTGCGGGCGAGGTATATTCCGTGACCAGAAGCTTGGTATTTGTGTAAATTTCTGGTAGAAAACGCCTGCTTGGAACACGATTCAGTGTTTTTCTGTGGGTAAAGAGAGAGGGGCCATTTCCATGCCTAACATTTACTGCGTGACTGAGTTTATTCCGAGCGTGATCTGCCTGGCATCTTGCTCAGTTAATGACTTAGGAATGACTAAGAGGCAAATTATTTCTGCACGGAATGTCTCTACCATGACATATTTTAACATTTTATTGTAGGCAGTATGTTGTTAGCCTCTCTGTTTGTAGCGAGGTTGCAGATGGTAGATTATCTGCACCCCTTACGGCGGTGAAGGATCATACACACACAGTGAGGAGGGGGGTGGCTGTTTACTGTATACTCTAATAGTTTAGTGGGGACATACACAGACGCAGATCCCCAGGACGCAGTAGCTGACCTGCATTGTGTGAACGTGCCCTGGATGGATTACAGGGGTGATATGCAATACGAATGAGCGTTCCCCCGCCCGGCCCGAGCGGCAGGTCCCATTGTGAGCCCCGACTCCCAGCCCCCTCCACCGGAACGTGTCCCTGTGTTCTTTTGGCCAGCTAGTACAGGCAATACAGCGAACGCAATGGGGCCGTGTAGGGCCGAGAGAGAGAAAGAGAGAGATTTCTGTGAGGGCAGCACAGCTATATCAAGTAGCGAGAAACGTTTCTGTGAGTGTGGCGCAGGTATCTTGGATTGTGTGAGGGACATCTCTGTGAGCGCGGTGGGACTGTGTCTGACTGTGACAGAGAAGGAGACATCTCTGTGAGCACAGCACCACTGTCAGGCAGTCTCTGTGAGCTCAGGCAGAACTGTGAACATCGCACGATGGGTTGTCAGACATGGCATCTGGGCTCAGTTCAACTGTCAAATCATCAGAGAGAATGCGTATGTGTGTGCACAGTGTGACTGTGCTCAGTTTGCAGGGAGAATGTGTTTCTGTGCTCAGTGTGACTGCTGAGTTAGCAGTGAGATGGATCTCTGTGCTGTGCTCCCTTGTGAGCAGGGATGAGACAGGAGTCAGATTCCGTTCTGCAGTCTCTTAATCAGCCTTCGGCGCCCATAGGAAAGGACCTTCTGCCCCCTTTCTTCTTCATGTCTGCGATGCGTATTTTAACTTCTATTTTTGTTTCTGTTTGAACTCAGAGGTTCATTGTCTAAATTTAGCCCCGTCAGTATGGTGCAGCCTGTCGGGATTCAGCCTGTCCTCTGATGGACTGGCTTCCGTGTGGCCGAGTGCGTTTGCAGGTGTGTGTGTACACTGCACGTGTGCTCACACCTCTATGCGGATGCATTTGTGTGTTGTGTGTTTCTTAATTTTTTTTAAAGCATCTATTTGTGGATTGTTAAGGAAAATATAACTTTCTAAGCATAATTCTGTGCTTATCTGCTTACTCCTGTGTCACCAGTTATTCTTTTGGTTTTGATAAGAATGAGGATTCTCCCTTTTTCAGTTGCACTTTAGAAGTTGGCGGTGAATGACCATTCAGATGCACACACCAGGACAGATGGGGTTACATAATAAATATTTCACACCCTCAAGCACAAAGACATGTTCATGCAGACGCACGCACACACGCACAAACACATACTCACACACACACACACACACACACACACACGCGGTAAGGGGACTCCTGCTCGGCTTGGTTTTTGTCGGTGCCAGTAATGGTGGTCAGTATTGTACCCCTCCGAAGTCCACCGCTCCTCTGATTGGCCGAGGAACTCTTGTGGAGAATGAGGTGAACTGACAAAAACCCTCCGGCCAGCTGAGAGACAACTGAGCACTTCTCTCTCTTTCTGTCTCTCCCTCTCTTCCTTCCTCTTGGTAAGCTCTGCTCATTCCACCCACCCTCTCTCCATCTCTCTCTCCTCCCTCTCTCCATCTCTCCCTGCCTCTCGCTCTGTCTTGTGAGTGGCAGGCACGTGTAGGATTAATCTGTGGGAAGGAGGAGGGATTTGTGTGTGTGTGTGTGTGTGTGTGTGTGTGTGCCGCGCGTTTGCGTTTTGTGATCGCTGGAGCGCTGAAGCAGCCGGGCATCTCTCCTCCTCCTCCCCGTGTGTGTGTGTGCGCGCGTGTGTGTGCGTTTACGCAGACGCGCACACACGGGTCCTCCTCAGTGCCGCGCGGACGCAGGGCTGAGCTCGCATCGGCAGCTGGGACCCCGTCCCTCAGAGAGGCAGGGGGGAATACCGCCGGGAGGTGAGCGGGGCGCTCCGAGGAGATGCTGCACGTAGAGGGAGAAGCTGAGGGAGAAGCAGGAGAGCGCGGATAGTGTGCCTCTGTGCGCGTGCAGAAGCTTTTTACAGGGGGGTATCACCGTCTCCAAACACTCGAGATCCACGGTGCGTCTCGCCCTAATCGGACGGGGGGAGCGACAGACTGCAGAGGGGAAGTTGAGCCCCATCACTCCCGACTCCAGGGGGGTGTCCCGGCCTCGGACTTGTGGGGATTAGGAATTCTGCTGTGTGGGGACTTGGAATTCCGTCGTGTGGGGACTAGGAATTTGGGCTGTGAGGAACACCGCTTTCTCTCCGTCCCGAGGGCTCTTCCCGCCTTTCCCGGCGGCCTCTCCCGTGATTCTTCCCACGCGCGGCCGGCCGTAGCGGCCCCAGACCGGGATGCAGGTCTCGTTCGTGTGCACGGACCACCGGGCCGTGAGCCGGAGCACGGAGGACCGGCTGAACAGGCAGAACGCCAACAGCCCCGGCACCGGCACGCGCAGCAAGTTCCGCACGGTCGCCATGGTGGCCCGCAGCCTCGGCCAGCTGTCGCTCCAGAGCCAGCCCTCCTCCAGCGACCAGAGCATTCGCACCGGCATGAAGTATCGGTAGGGCAGAGCCTTTAATACACCACTGGAGAGGTCCTCATTAAGTAGCACAGTAGGTTTGGGCATAGAGAGGTCTTCTTTAAATACCACAGTAGGTTTGGGCATAGAGAGGTCTTCTTTAAATACCACAGTAGGTTTGGGCTTAGAGAGGTCTTCTTTAAATACCACAGTAGGTTTGGGCTTAGAGAGGTCTTCTTTAAATACCACAGTAGGTTTGGGCATAGAGAGGTCTTCTTTAAATACCACAGTAGGTTTGGGCTTAGAGAGTCTTCTTTAAATACACAGTAGGTATGAGCTTAGAGAGGTCTTCTTTAAATACCACAGTAGGTTTGGGCATAGAGAGGTCTTCTTTAAATACCACAGTAGGTATGGGCTTAGAGAGGTCTTCTTTAAGTACCTCAGTAGGTTTGGGCATAGAGAGGTCTTCTTTAAATACCACAGTAGGTTTGGGCATAGAGAGGTCTTCTTTAAATACCACAGTAGGTATGGGCATAGAGAGGTCTTCTTTAAGTACCTCAGTAGGTTTGGACTTAGAGAGGTCTTCTTTAAGTACCTCAGTTGGTTTGGGCTTGGGTCTTTCTTGTGTTGTACAGTCTGAAAAAGGAGGTCTTCATTGTGTAGTGAAGGAGTGGTTTTAACTTCTCATCATTTAATGTGTCGAAATATTGGAAAGACCGAATTGTACTTTGTTTGATCCAAAAAAAAGTATACTACAAATAGGAGAGAGGTCATTGTTAAATACCACATGAGCTATAGATAAGAGTGAGGTCTTTATAATTAAGTACAGCATGAGATATTGGAGCGAGCTCTTTTATAGTTTAATACTGTATGAGGTATATAGGAAGGAGTATGATGCAGTATGATGTGAGACATAAGTGGACACACTGTAGGTCTTCGTTGTTTATATGTTTAGCTATTATTGGGAGAGCAGGCTCTGATCGATTGATCAGCTTGAGGAATGGATCAGATGGATGACCCCATTGATCGACAGACTTCATTGTTTGATACAGCTTGACATATAGGTAGGCAGAAGTCTTCATTGATTGATACAACATAAGGTATGGGGGTGGAGAGGTCTTTATAGTTTAATAAAACCTACCGATTAGATAGGAGATAAGACTGCATTTTGCAATGCAGGACAGGATATTTGTAGGAAATACTGGATGTGGACATGATACTGTATCTTTTATTTCCGTTGACACACACACACACACACACACACACGTCTACCTACATCCGTCTTCAGTTCCTCATAAGGAATGGAGTGCTGTGGGATGGAGTCTAACAGTAAAATGTGCTTTCTTTTGGCTTAGTGATCATTTGGATCGAGCGCTGTGCGATTTTCACTGGAAAATAGGCTGACTCCCAGTGTGGAGCGTATCGGTAACATGTGAAGGTTTGCCTGTGTGTGGGCATTTCTGCATGGGAGTGCACAGGGTGTGATACAGACTTGGTGTCTGTGTAAATCTCCCGTCCTGGGACCGTTCCGGTCTGTTGCTGAGGGCCGGTGGAGGAGAGCGGGCAGACTGCCCCTGTGCCGGGGAGAGGCGGCGGTGCAGAGAGGGCGGCTGCCTGAGGCTCTGCTCACTGGGGAATCTCTGCAGAGGCCATCCCTGCGGTGTGGGGCTTCCCCCCTTACTGTCAGGAGATCCAGCTCTGTTTGCTCCTGTAAATGCACCCTCCCCCTCCCTCCCCATGAGGCTCAGTTCTGACTTCACTAAACGAGCTCCGCGTGAACGCGCGACTCGGTTCCGCAGTGTGAGCGCGGCTGACCCTATGAGCTCTGTGAATCTCTCAGTCTGGGAGGCGCAGGCTGTATCTCAGACCGTCCCATCTGCGCTCATGAAGAGTCAGTGTGTTAGTGCAGACCTGCTTCAGTACGGCATCTAGTGAGCCCCTGCAGCACTGCACTGCACTGCACACTGTCCTTTACAATAAGGGAGAGTCAGTGCTGCAATGCAGACCTGTACACTACAGCAGAATGTCTTTGCTGGGAAGAGTAAGTACTGCAGTAGTGAGTCCTTTGCAGTGAAACTCAGTCCTGCACTACAGACTTACTTTTTTATAGTAAGGGTAAGTCAGTGCTGCACTACAGACCCACTCCCTTTATAGAGAGTCAATACTACAATACAGACCCACTCCTTTATATTGAGTCAGTGATGCTCTACAGACACATTCCTTTATGGTGAGACAGTGCTTTACCACAGACCCACTCCTTTATAGTGTGAGGGTTTGTGCTGCACTACAGACCCACCCCTTTATAGTGAGTCAGTGCTGCACTACAGACCCACTCTTGTAGCGTAACAGAGTTGGTGTTGTTCTGCAGACCTGCTCTGGGTCGTTCCTGGTTTGGCCCCGCTGTGGATAAGGCCCGTGGGCTTTTCAGTCTGAGCTAGCAGAGGGAGGCTCGAGCAGTGGTTGCCATGTTCTGTTCTTACCTGAGTGAATTCCTCTCTTACATCATTCATTTCTGTAGGAGCGCCAGGCATTGCTTCAGAGCTGCAGCTCGGGCCTGTTCAGAGGAGCCTCGTCAAAGACTGGCGACTTGATTCCGTTTGCCTCTCCCCGTGTGATTACAGAACAGCTTTACGGTGCTAATGGTTCTGGGGATTACGCTGAGCGCATGATGTAGTTTCAGCTTCGGCTCTAATTCATAACAGCTGTTCAGCCGAGACAGATGGCGTTTACTGTACATTCGAGCATCAGCAAGGCCGTGATCTACTGACAGGAAAACTAGCATTGATGGCTCTCTATCAGGATTTTATGCGAGTTCCCTATACACTTCCTGTGCAGGAACCAGCGACTGCAGAATTTGGATGGGGGGGATTGCGAAATGGGTCACCTTAAAAAAGGTGCAGTTTTTTTGGTCCGCCAAATGACATGACCACTCGCACACACACACACACACACACACACACTTGCACAGGGGTCACCTGTAAAATTGCTCTCAAATCCTCAATGACAGGAGGGGATGTGAGGTAAGGTTGAACTAAGGACGGTTAAGGGCTTTGCAGTAGGTTATGGTTAAGTCAGCTCTGCAGTCGTGCTCTGATGTTGGGTGAGCCTCTGGTAGTAGATTGTGGGTGGTATCTTGAGAGCTCCTCAGTGATGTGCCTTTAGATCTGTCAGTGTGTTTATGTAATAAAGACTCTGTGCCTGCTGTATGCATCTTTCTGTCACACACAGCCACAATTGCACAGCCTCTGATTCTATTGCATAAAAATACTGGTCTTCTCAAAGGCTGTTTTCTGTGTGCAATGTGTACTTAAGATCTTTTTGGTGTCACTTTTCACAACCAGAGATCAAGCTTCTATCTCTCTTTAGTGCATTAATTTAATTCTTTACACGTAGTTTCCTTATGTTTCCGCCTGGCGTTCCGTGAGTGTTAGCGTTACAGTACGTTTATTAATCCTTCACATTTCCTCTCCAGTAGCTGTGAGCAAGCAGCTGGTCATCAGCCTTTGACGTATTAACTTGGCGGAATGATCTGTAATTATGTCCAGTGACTTTACAGCACATTCGTTTCCAGTGGCGGTTGATGAGCTGATAATTGGTCGGGCGAAAAACTGATTATGGGTCTCGACTTCATCCCTTTCCGTGACTATCAATTCAATGATTAATTCACAAAGCAGGCCTACTCGGTGCCATCAGATGTAGGCATCTCTCCCCAGTTAGGCTATCCGGTTAATAAAATTATTTTTACTTTTTTTTGCAAAACTTTCCCCATTTATCAACATTATTTGTGGGCACATGAAGACCTCTTCCTTCGCCGCACTAACAAAATATTCAGGGCAAAGACCTGCAATGCGACGTGCAGGTTTTGTTATTGTTGGTTATACGGAAAGCCAACGCGGTAAAGAGTGTTATGTATCTTTTAGTTAAGTGTACATGGTGATTTAAACATATTTTTCAATTGTGAATTTGTCATTTAATCTCCCTAAGACGACGTGAAGAAGCTGTGTGTTACTTGCCAATTTATTAAATCGTGTGCACGTTTGTTAATCAAAGAAAATGAATAAAAACCAGTTGAGACAAATGGTCAATGAGTTTAAAGGACAGTTTTCCGCCCCACCAATTTTCAGCTCACCGACTGCCGTTGTTCGTTTCATATTTTAAATGAATCTGATGCGACTGCAAGTAGACACTTATTTTAATGCGGGGGTTGTGAAAGTCCTTTGTTTCAGCGTGTTTATTTTAGCGAATGCAGAAAATAAACACATTAATTAAGCCGGGTCCTGCCGGAAATAGACAGTCGGCTTTCGTCCTGCCTCAGACCGAAGCTTCCCAGAACACTGATGCGAAGCCTTGATTTATTTATAGACCCTTATGCCTCAAATGCTGTCCTATCCGCATTCGCCTTCTCCACCGTTTCTGCTCTGCCTTTCAAAATGAAATGCGTCAGTCCAATATCCACCCCGACGGTCAATCTACCATCCCGCGTCTGTAAAACCCGCCCGTCCCGCTGGCAATAAGGAGAATCGGTCGTGCCGCTGAAGGCTCCCGACTAAGTCGGCTGAAGTGAGTTCAGCAGTAGCCTACAGCTTTCTGCTGTCTTTTTAGTTGTGTTTGTGGCCAGCATTTAATTTTTTACCAGGATATATGTATGGATACCACAGAGCTTTGTTGAATAATTAAGCCGAGTGCTGCATTTTAGGCTGTTTTGTATGGTACATGTTACTGTATATTAAATATGCTTTTTATGCATTGTCATTTCTATGTCAGTGAATAAATGTATCTGTCATATAAATGAATAACAACATTAAGAATGTATTATTATTTAATCCTTCTTAACCCTACTTCATTCATAATGGCTATACATAATTTATCTAAGGACTGTAGTTAGTTCTGACAAGGATGGAATGGGGGAAGCAAGATATTACTACTTTTTATACAGTCAGTGTCATCGGCCACATTTAGAAATGCAAGCATAGACCTAGAAACATTTCAGTGGGAAATGCCCGAATTTGCTGTCTGTTTTGGTGCTTGAATTTAGTTTCATTACAGACTTATAAAAAATCTAAATTATGATTAAAGGCTTTGAGTGCTCTAAGACAATGTGTACAGTGTGTCTTCATTGGCTTTAAAGTCAAAAGTAAAGAATGCATTTTTAATGATGTATAATGCTTTCCTTAATAATTTATGGAGCATTTATAAGTTCACCATAGTCTAATGTTACCCAGCGGCTCCAAAACGTAGAATTTTCCCCCATAATGCTTTGCCACGCATTCACGGTAGAACTTCTAATTTTGGCTTGCTGAGCTGGGCAGTTGCTCAGATTGCCTGACTTCGGGTAAAATAGCTCTTCAATAAATTATGCAGCGTAGTCCTAGCGTGGAAGTAACTTCAGGGCCATACTGCTAAGCTATATGTCTGGGAATAAAAAATGAGGCAGCTATCTCTCCTCAACCACACATAACAGATTGATAGATCAGAATGAAGAAGTGGCCAGATGAGAGTTTGGAATTGATGTGTAACCATTTAAACATTTTGCATGAGGGCTGCAATGAGAAGTCAGAATGGTTCTGGAAAAGCTGGCTTGCAAATGTCTTAGCAATAACTGACATAAGCCTAAAGTATGTAGCAAGGCTGCCTTCCTATCCATTTGCCATCACGGTAGTTCATCCTCCAGCCTTGCGGTAGCCCTGGAACAACATGTCGAACAACATGTTGCTGGCTGTTAGTTGCTCTCATCTCCATTGGCAAGGTAGCATTATGAGCTAGGTAAGACTGTTAAACAATATTATTTTAAATTGGGTAGTCTGGTTCAAATTAATTGCAGTCCCGGGTGTCAAGACTGGCGGTTTGTCCCACAAGCTCCCCCTCCCCCCCGCCCCCGCCCCCGCCCTGTGTCCTGTGTTCATATCACAAGCTGGTTTTTAATCAAAGCAGATGTCACTGGTGCATCAAAATTACACGCGCTACTATGCAGCGTATTCGTCCTCCAATCAGCACCTGTCTGAGCTTGACAGGGCCTCTCCCTCTCCCTACTGAAAGCGGTGGCTTCAGTGCCCTCATCCGTGCTCTGAAATGCCGCGTCTTCTGGCGGTCAGCCATCCGCTCTCCGGAGAGAACGGGGCTGGCTAACTTCCCCCATGATCAATCGATTTTGGGGGTCAGTACGAGAGGCGCTGCTCGCAGTTCCGCGGAATCCCATTGGAATGATTTAGAAATCACTCCTGGAAGGGTCAGTCACCGCCAGAGAGGGTAACGGGCTGCGTTTGAGCCCTGCCCCGCCCGCCTCCGTAAGGAGAGCCGGTCGTGAGCGGCGGGGCGATCGGCTCCCCATGCAGTATTCATCCCGCGGGCGAAGCGTCCAGCGCCGCGCCGTGTCGACAGCGGGTTTTACAAGCACGCGAAATGGAGCCTCTCAGAGCCGCGTTCAGCAGCCGCACGCGGGAGTCAACGCCGCGCGGCTCCGGTTCCGCCGCGGCTCGACTGCGTCGCGCGCCGAGCGCCCCCGATCTGGGGGACGCTCCCGAGTGAACCTACTTAACGCGCCGGGCTGACTCGTCACACAGAGGGGAGAGGAAGTGATGCGCGTGTCTGGAGACTCGCGCGTGAAACTGTTTACCGGGGGAGATTTGATCCGTGTCTGTAGTCCTCGCTTCAGTGCGGAGACGCGCGGCTGAATCCGGGCGTCGCCTCTGCTGACGGGGGATGCGGTTGAGCCCCCCCGGTCCGGCTACGCCGCGGGAGTTGGTGGGGTGGGTTTGGGAGAAGGCACCGTTGCCTGAGTCAGTTTTCCCATAATTTCTCGGTTTCTCGCCTTCATTTCTGCATTGCCTTAACTTCTAATCGCCCTAATTCTCTGTTGAACATTGGGAACCGGCTCAGCTTGGCGTTCTCTTGTGCTTCACGGGGATTTGCTCGTGTGGAGACGGGGTGATGCTGTACGGTACAGCGGGGCTTTTTAACCGGTGAAGCCGTCCCTGAGGGCCCCCCAGGACTGGCCCCCCAGGACTGGCCGCACGCAGTGAGGGTGGCTGCGGAGAGCAGAACAGCTGAACCATCTGGAAATTATATTCTGCGATGATCTCTGTGCAGGGAGCTTTCAGGGGCTTTTGTGGCCTTTTTGAAAAAAAAATACAATGGCTTCTGAGGAAGGACGCATGGTGTTTGGAGAGGGAGAGCTCTGAAATAAAGACGTGTTTGATGGCTGAGTAGGGACATGCAGGGTTGGTGTTAAGCACTGATTCTCAGTGTAGGAGGTGCGTTGGTGTGCTGATACCGGGCTGCCTGGTATTGTGTTGCTGAATGCATTTGTCAGCCAGCCTCAGCGATGAACAGGACTCTACTCTCAGAGCCCAGAATGCTTTGCTCCTTCAGTCTGAGCGCTCCACCAAGGCAGCTATCCGGGCTGTGGGTCGGCAGCCACTGGAACCAACCAGCACTACATCTTAGATGTGCTTTCTGTACACACACATGGTGCACGGTGCACGCACACACATACACAGGCACACACGCACACATGCATGTTTTCCTTCTGTCCGTTCAGTGGAATGTTGCATCTCCAATGTCTGTGCTGAGTTCAGTATGAAGGAAAGTACGGTGGTTGTCTGGTCTGTGGCTGTCTATCTTCCTCTGAGATTAAGACCGTAGTGGAGGGGATTATTTGTTCCCTGTAATCCAGTGTGATTGTATATCCCTTCAAATGACTACACTAGTGCTTCCCTCCCCACAAATTTGTACACATGCACACAGACATGTTTTTCTAACTACTGTGCTAGGTACATTCGGCTAGAAGTCTGCCATTTTCTCTCATTGACATAACTTCAGGTGCAAGCCTCGCCCTCTTCTGCTGTTCTGTTGAATAGAAGCCGATAGTGTTGTTTGTTGAACAGGTCCAGATGGTGTCCTCTCTGCACGCCCCTAGTCTTGGAGTTTGGCTGTCTGCACAGTGCTGAGACTTCAGCTGTGGGGATGGTGATTTGCTCATGAATTCTTCAGAGGACAATGATTGGCTCCTAGGAGCTGTGCAGTCCAGTGATTTGCTCATTCTGGCCTGACCAAATACAGGCGTTACCTCCTGGTGTGTCACACTTTCTCTCCCTCCTCCTGCTCATTTCACCAGACGCCAGTCCAGGTCCCCTCAGATGCACTGGGTTCCTTTTCAGGAGGGGGGGGGTGTGTAATTCATGAATTCCACAGCCAGTGACTGGAGCCGATAGCTACATGCTAGCCACTTTTCTCAGGCCCTGGCTGTTCCCCAGAGCTCAGAGACTCCTATCCTTGGAGAACAGGCATTTGAGCAGCAAACCTCTGAACCTCTCACTGGAAAAAAACCACCGTTAATGAACGACACTACGATCATGAATTAAACAGGGTCCCCACGACCCAGTGCACCGAAATGACGGTGAATGGAGTCTGCAGCGCTGACAGAGCACTCGACACAGAGCTAATGCCCGTTCTGTATGTTCTTTTCACAGAAACCTCGGGAAATCTGGGCTGAGGGTATCATGTCTCGGACTGGGTGAGTAAATTATGGATGCGAGGAATGGCAGCACATCGCATTCTGCTTTATTCTTGGGGGCCATGATTATTGTATGGAAGGCGAGGAGACCTGGAGCCAGAGGGATTTGCAGAGACGTCTGCCGCTTAGCATGCAGTTGAACGCTCGGTGCTGAAGCTCAGAGTTAATGTTCTGTGTGAATGTTATGCGTTGAGTCACACAGCGGTCCTCTCTGGTCTGTCTCCGCAGGGACGTGGGTGACCTTCGGTGGGCAGATCACAGACGAGGTAAGGGAGGCAGGCTGTGTGTTCACCCTGTCCCCCCCCCCCCCCCTTCCGCTTCTTTACACAGCACTCGCTCATTTATATAACCGCAAATGCTCCGGTGATTAAAACAATCTCACTTTCTTTGCTCGGTCTTCTAGTTTTCTCTCCTCTTTCGTGTTTACTCATCTTCCTGTGATCTCACACATTCTCTATGGGCGAGAGTTTGCCGAGCTTTTGAGAGTGAGGGTTAAAGCCACGTTCGTAATGTGCTTAAATCCTTCGAATGAGAGAATGAGCCGATTGAGTCGATAAATTAACATTGTCTTGTTTTTCATCTGATGCTTCGGCGAAGGCCTGAACCACCAAATTGAAGGTTTGCTGAAGCTCCCCCTCTCTCCCCCCTCCCCCCTGCGTCTGTTCCAGATGGCGGAGCAGTTGTTGACTCTGGCCTATGAGAACGGGATCAATCTGTTTGACACGGCCGAGGTCTACGCGGCAGGGAAGTGAGTGCCCCCCCACCCCACCCCGGCCGCCGCACCAGCCCGCACGTTACTGGCTCCCTGACCGCACACGCACTTTCACAGCATCACAGACGTTTGTGGCTGAGCTTGGCGGTGACCTCTCGTCCACTGGTGAGCTCTCACGAGCAGGCAGGCACGGAGGGCGGGCTGATGTTTAGACGCCCTTCCAGAAGCTTAACCCCTGTAAGGGGAAATGAATGAATCACGTCATTACACTGTTTACAAGCAAAGATTAAGTACCCCTCGCAGATTGAGGATTCCCATATACAATCTGAGGGGTAATCCCTTAATGACAATAGGCCAGATTGACAGTAAGGAAAACCACTTTCACCATGCAAGTGTGGTATAATTGGGAAACACTAAACACTTTGGATTACTTTTTGTCTATAAAAACCAGACACGCCACATTAAATCATAAGACCACTTCCAAATTGATTCAAAGGATATTTAAACTCCACATATTTTTTACCATTTTAGTTTCAAGTATTTGAACATGTAACGACTTCAGCTTTTAACAGAAACCTCATGAACAGTTAAGTGCAGTACAGTGTGACCAGGGACCCAAAGCACACGATTCCTCTTGCACGTTTCGAAAAGGAGATTTTTTTTGGCGTCTCTTTTACAAAGATGAATGCTAGTCTCGTGCCCTCTGAAGAAGGCGGATGTTCTATAAATGCTACTGCAGTTTCCTGTACAAACCCAGGGCTATAGTACCATGGGCTGTGTCTGCGTTTCTGCCTCTCCTCGCATGTGCTGGCTGAAAGCATTCACTGTGGGTTTTCTCCTCTAATGGGGGCGAAAGGATGCGGTCATGGGGAAGACATTGGCGTAGGGGGTGGAGGAGCAGCTGCTGGCGTCGGGCTTTATTCAGCGTTCGCTCAGGGGGGCAGTAGACCCCCCCTCCCACCCCCCCACGTGCGAGGCGGGAACGTTGCGGGGTCAGCAGCTCGCTCCTTTTATTTGACGTGCGAAGAGCCAGGAGTCCCCGCAGATCGCACGGAGCGGAGTGGGACGGTCACTGCGGTGAGCGGGCCCCGAGTCCTTCGCAGTGATTGGCCGCCGCTCGTTTGCGGCGAGCTGCTGGACCGTGCGCTGCGAGTGGGCTCGGCCCCCTCAAGGCGAGCGGCGGCAGTCCTCCCGCTACGATGAGCTGACAGCCGCCGCAGCGCCGCTCCGACGCCGCAGCCGCAGAGTACAGAGTACAGTCTGACAGGAGAGGCCGTTACGCTTCATTTAAGCATCTGCACTGAACGTTACGTGTCCGTGTATTCCTCGCCCTGCACTTCCCCGCTCCCAAATTTACGTTTCTTATTTTTTTAAAATGTGAGGCTCTGCCCAGCAATGTGAAACAAAGTGGTGTTTTCTCCCAAATGCTGCATGACGTTGGTTTCCAAGCCTCAGCCTGGCGTTTGCTCAGTTAAACCAAGGCCTCACCCAGCCTGCGCTATGCATGGTGGGGCGCCAGTGCGAACGCAGCGTTACTCTGCCTCAGAACATTAGGAACGTTTTGTGTTTTTAATTAGTGAGTTAAAAGCTCATAGTAACGGTCTGTGCTTTCTCTCTCCTCTCTCTCTTTCTCTTCCTCTCCCCCAGAGCAGAGGTGGTGCTGGGAAATGTCATAAAGAAGAAAGGATGGAGGTAGTTTTTATTAAAGAAGGACTTTCATTTCCTCTCTCTTATCTCTCACTTTCACGGGCCCGAGTAGCGGCGGAGGCCGAGAGGGCCGATGGAGACAGGAAGCGTTAAAGCGGGAGTGTCTCGACACTTCTGTAGATTACAGACCGCGGGACAGCGTGTCTGTGTGTTTAGGGGGGAGGGCGGGGGTGGGGGCGTAAATATTAATATTTACTGTCAGAATATGGCTGCTTTGCTTTGATTTATGAGTGTTTTTTTTTCTTTGTTTTGCAGGCGTTCCAGTCTGGTGATCACAACTAAGATTTTCTGGGGTGGAAAGTATGTGATTTGATTCTCTTTACGTGCATCTGTGGCGGTGACGGGCGGGGAGTCCGTGTGTCCGAGCGGGACCGTGTGTGTGTGCGTGTGCGTGTGCATGCGTGCGTGCGTGTCCATTTGTGTGTGTGCGTGTGTCTGTTTGTGCGTGTGTGTGTGTGTGTGTGTGTGTGCGTGTCCATTTGTGTGTGTGCGTGTCCATTTGTGTGTATGTGTGTGTGTGTGTGTGTGTGCGCGTGTGTCCATTTGTGTGTGTGCGTGTCCATTTGTGTGTATGTGTGTGTGTGTGTGTGTGTGTGTGTGCGTGTCCATTTGTGTGTGTGTGTGTGTGTGTGTGTGTGTGCGCGTGTCCGTTTGTGTGTGTGTGTGTGTATGTGTGTGTGTGTGTGTGCGTTTGTGTGTGCCTTTGTGTGTGGGCCTGCATGCGTGCCGTAATGAAAGTAAAGAGCCTCTGGTATCAGCGTGCTAATTATTACACCCCACTGCTGTCCTATTTTAAATATTCCTGCTTTAGCTGTACTCTGACCACGTGGATCTTTTTTTTATAGCCGTTGCGTGACAGAGTGGGTGCTTTCTCGAATATCGCTGATTTAGTCATGGTGTATGAGAGTGGTTTTCTTTACTGAATATTGCTTCTTTTAGGCATAGCGTGACAGTCAGTGTTCAGTATTGAATGTTCCTGTTTTAGCTGTGTTGTGAGAGAGTGAATACACTGCGTTCAATATTACTGTTTCACTCATGGTGTGAGAGAGTGAATGTTCTGTGTTCAATATTACTGTTTCACTCATGGTGTGAGAGAGTGAATGTTCTGTGTTTAATACTGTTTTATTCATGGTGTGAGAGAGTGAATGTTCTGTGTTTAATACTGTTTTAGTCATGGCTCAAGTGTGGATGTTCTGTGTTTAATATTATTGATTTACTCATGGTTTAAGAGAGCAGATGTAATTTAAATATCTGCTATTTTGTCTTGGCGTAACAGTGGATGCTGTCTTGAATATTACTACTGTTGCTGAGTTGTGATTTACTGGATGTTCTGTGATAATTTTCCAGAGCAGAGACAGAAAGAGGACTGTCCAGGAAGCATATCATAGAAGGTGAGGCTGCAGCAGTGTCACATGGGGAAGACACAGTGTGGTGGGGACTGCATGCAATGGTGTCCTGGCTGTGGTTGGCCTAACTTAATAGAATGAGACTTAACATTAAAGGCATACTATGCGGGATTTTTTAGCCTTCCTGTGGTCCTGTTTACAATCATAGTCTCCTCCTTTGTCTTCAACCCCACCCACTCACTCCAAGTTTCCCACCTAACATAGCTAACTGGGTAGCTAGAGATAACGTAAGTACTGTGAAATGAGCGGCTGTGAGAGACCGAAGACTGGTTTAATTTTGACTTAATTAATTACATACATTATATTGAATGTCATCCTGGTTTTATCATTGGAACTTTTATGTTGAAAATTTCAGACCCTCGCAAAAGTCCTTATTGTAGCTAGCGTCACACTGCAGGTCACATCACTCACAGGTCCAACAGAAAACAGGCCAACTCTGTGTCGCTTTTCATCCCCGTGGTGAACTTCAGCTGACGCCACCGAGGAAAAGCAATTCCCGGATTAACTCTCGTTCTTGAACGAGCCCTGTTGGCTTGTATTTGCTTTGCTGTGTCTGGGCTTCTTCTCTAAATCTGACCCCAAACCACAAAAGAGCATCGCCCATCGCCCAGAAATGTCCCAAACACATTTTAGAATAACAAATCATAGATCATAGATATACCTTTTACAATATTTTCAAGGTAAAAGTCCTGTGTAGTATGTCTTTAAGGGAGACGTGTGGCATAAGATGGTATTGCAACATACTGCATCCTTTTCTTGTCACACGTATTTATGAACTGACATTTCATGGTTGTCTCGTGCAGATGTGAAGACAAACATGTAGAGAATGCCAGGAGCCCCATACTGATAATGAGACATTTACATCCGAATTTGCCACATGGAATCATCAATCACGCATGCGCACACTCGTACATGCACACCCACAGCCATATTTCCCGGTTGTTCCTGGTTGTTAAAAATGTGCTCTGAGATTTGTCTATTGCTTGCTGTGCACCCACATGTGCAAATGTGCTGTTGACCGCTCATACTGGCATACTGAGAAAATAATACTTCTTTAGCATAAATTTACATTGATTTCTAAGAAAAAGCCAAGGCAGCTTATGAACTAATTTTATTTTGTTTAAATGTGAAGTGAATGTGTGTGTGGTCCATAAAAATCAACAGCCCCACATGTCCAAGCACATACAATGGACATTAAAGCATTCTCCAGCAGAATACCTACTGCACATTTTTGACAATATGTCCCTCTTGAAGTTTGAAACCACCAAAGACCGTGCGCTTCAAATGAATAATTTAAAGAGTGAACATTCTTGCTGGTCCAGTGGGGGTAGGGGGGTTTCATCCTCTTAGTCAGATAAAATGGGGGGGAAAACCAGCACGCCAAATATCTAGCACTTGAAGCCATCTTTCAAATGAATTAGTAATGATAAGTCCTATATGGAGAGAAGGTGGGCTGCGTTTTATGGCAGAGAACGGTTTGGGATTTTTGAAACAGTATTTGTGCTCAGGATTGTGCTACAGGACCCTGAGCTATAGGGCCTGGCTACAGAATGATCTCTAGAACCAGTGCACTGTGTTTCCCAGGTCTCAAGGCCTCACTGGAGAGACTACAGTTGGAGTACGTGGACGTGGTCTTTGCCAACCGACCGGACCCCAACACGCCCATGGAAGGTACTGTGAGCTCCCCCTTCTCTTTTCTCCCCGCCTGTCTCTGTCTCTGAGGGTGTTTCTCAGATCTTTTCTCTGATTTACAGCGGGCAGCTTAGTGTCAAAGGTTAAGAGTAGTACTCTGATGACAGAGGGAAGAGTACTGTATGTGTACGTACACACACACGCATGCCTCCACACACACACACACACAGGCACACACATGCCTCCACACACATATACACACACACAGGCACACACATGCCTCCACACACACACACACACACAGGCGCGCACACACACACACACATGCCTCCACACACACACGCGCCTCAGTCTCAGTCTCTTGTGCTGGTTGCTCTGAAGGACGGAGGCGTATGACTGGATCTGGCTGAGCTAAGCTGAGCGCTGCACTTTGAACAGGAGATGGTAACGCATGGCTGAGCACACATCTGTGTTTCTGCCGCGGAGCGGGCCAGAATGGCCGTTAACACTGCACCTCGTGCAAACGGGTCAGATTTGGATTCCTGTTCCTCACTGGATGGACCAGCGTTCCGCCGCCTGTCTTCTGCTGTCACTTCTGGACTTCTCTGCATCCTCCTTTTTCTCTTTATATCAAAACAAAAAATACACTTCCCATAATTCCGTAGCAGCTTGCACAGTGACGTCATAGGTCCTGTGGCTGTGAACATCAGCTCATTCATTTCATAACATTAATTCGCTATTATGAACGTCGATATCTGTTTGTATGTCATGCCAGTGCTTCTTTGCTTCTGTTGAGCACAGCAGTTTTGAGTTGTTTAATCTTATTTTCGGTTAGAACAAACGTAATTTTTGAAAATGAATCGGGCTATACACATACATACATCCTCTGGAGGCATAAGTTCACTGTGGAATTATGTGAAGGATAGTCGTTTTTTTTTGTTTCAAACTTCAAACCTGCCAATGACCCTTTTGTGAAGTCTGTAATTTATATAAATATCTAAAATATCCTTTATTCTGCACAAAATCTTTCTGGACCAATCCAAAACATTCATTAAAACTGAACTAATGTCACAAAATAAAGTGTGCTATCCCTTTAAGTTAATTTTGTAATTCTTCAATCCAGTAAGGCCATTAATATGCCTTTCATCGTACCCCCCCCCCTCAACATTTCCTCGTTGCATTGTGGGATTGGTAGGCTGGCAGCAGATCTGTGCCTTTTTACCAAGTTAACAGCCTTTGCACATTTCTGGGAACTGTGACCTTGGGAGATTCTGCCATCTGTTGGGTTTTTCTTAGCTCACAGCCAGAGGGTAAAACGTTCGTCTTTCAGTCTTTTTCAGTCGGTTTGCTATTTGTTTCTCCTCTTAATCTCTCCGCCTGTCCGCTCTCTCTCTCTCCTTCCCTCTCTGCCTCTTTCTCTCTCTCTCTCTCTGCACTTTGCAGTGAGCTCCTGTGGCCAACAGGGCAGCAGTTGCTGACACCTCAGCGGTCAGTGTAGAAAAGAGCAGCTTCAGCTTGCAGAAAGCTTCCATTTTTTCACCATTTTAAAACCATGTGAAAGCTCTATGAAGAACTTTTCAAGAACTTTCTCTCTCATCCACACCCCTCCCCCCGATCTTGATACCTGCGTTTTGATTGGCAGAGACGGTGCGGGCGATGACACACGTGATCAATCAGGGAATGGCCATGTACTGGGGGACGTCTCGCTGGAGCCCCATGGAGATCATGGTGAGCCACGCCCCGCTCTCTCTCTCTCTCTCTCTCCATCGCCTCTATCCATCACGCAGCTCACAGTATAGAAGAGTCTGTCCTTAAATGAGATTCGGGAGAGGGGGGGGGGGGGTGTCGGCAGTGCCAGACCTGGGGGGGATTAGGTTAGGAGGTGGGATGGAATGAAGGCCTGGGGAGGTTCTTCAGGACTGGGTTCAGCCCCAAGTGCAAATCCTGCTTCACTTATCCGGGATTTGGGGCTTGATAATCAGCGATAAACCGTCCATACTCTTGAGTAGCCGCCAAACGGACTACATCTGGTGTGAAATCCCGCTAAGCTGGCAGTGGGTAGGGATGAACGGTGTATTTCTACAGGGAAGCTGGACGTACAGTACAATCCCCAAGCACACGTCATCCCCTGTACTGTAGTAGGGCCGTGTCGACCAGCAGCGCTGTCTCAGGGAAAGTTAACGGAGAGGGAATTGCACTGTTCCCTGTGTGCCCTGCAGGAGGCGTACTCGGTGGCGCGGCAGTTCAACCAGATCCCCCCGATCTGCGAGCAGGCCGAGTACCACATGTTCCAGAGGGAGAAGGTGGAGGTGCAGCTGCCCGAGCTCTTCCACAAGATCGGTGAGTGGGCTCCCCCTGCAGGCCCGGAGGACCGCGTGCGGCGGAGGGGGGCGAGGCTGACCCTCTGCTCCGTCCCTCCTCAGGTGTGGGTGCCATGACGTGGTCCCCGCTGGCCTGCGGGATCATCTCAGGGAAATACGACAGCGGCGTGCCGCCCTACTCCCGCGCCTCTCTGAAGGTACTGCAGCCCCCTGCCCCCTGGCGCCTCTGCCTCCACCTCTCCTCCACCCACCTGTCTCACACATCTACCCCTGCCTCTGCCTCTCCTCCACCCACCTGCCACACCACACTCTGCTCTGCTCTCCTCACCCACCTGTCTACCATCTACTCTGCCTTGCTCTCCTCCACCTGTCTCTGTCCCCTACCCGTCTACCTCTGCCTTCACCTCTGCCTCTCCTCCATCTGTGTTTGTACTCTACCCGTCTACCTCTGCCTCTACTCCACCTGTCTCCACTCCACCTTGTCCTGTCCCCTACCCTCACCTCTGCCTCTTCTCCATCTGTCTGTCCCCTACCTCTACCTTGCCTCCCTCCACCTGCCTCTCTCTTCTCTATCTGTGTCTTCCCTCACCTCACCTGAACTTCTGTCTTTCCTCCACCTGTGTCTCCTCTGTCCTCTACTTCTCTCTTCCTGCTCCCTCCACCTGCTTTCTCCTTCTCCACCTGTGTCTCCCTCTCTTACTGCTCCTGTCCTCTACTCTCTTTTCTCCTTTTCCTCCATCGTTAACTCTCTTTCGTGTCTCCTAGGTTATTGTGTCCCATAGGTGTGTGTGTCTCCCCTCCTGTGAGGCTGTGCCTGCTGCTTCAAATCTCAGGGGCCTTCAAGCACACACGTGTACACACACACACACTTACGTGCGCACACAAACTCACACACACTCACACGCATACACACTCACATACACACAAAAACTTGCACACACACACAGACACAGTCACATGCACACACACAAACTTGCAAACACGCATACACACACACACACTGTTTCCCCATCCACCTTCACTGATTCTATTGTCTTTCATTGTTGGTTTGTCTTCCTACACTGATGGTCATTGTGAGGTCATTTTGTTTTGAAATGCATATGTATATGTATAAAAATCATCAGTTTTATGCCTTAGTTTGGAGAACATGGGGTAACATTTAATCAGAACCAAAAGGAAATGAATGTGCGAGAGTCAGTGACCTGAACAATGATGGAGCTTTTCATTTTGTTCAGATTTAAACTGCAGTTATCTTATCTGTCTTTTACATCCCTAATGAGCTTTTACAATGAAATTCTGTCAAGCATAAAAATGCTTTTTGAGGGCTGGTTCAAGGAGAATTGTTTCACTAATACAAATATAGCATGTATAAAAAGACTTGTTTTATATTCAAATTAAATTTAGGTTTCCACTATGATAGAGAGATTATACTTAACATTATAAAATTAGAATTAGAAGTGTAAAATGATTATGAATGTTTGAAGGTTTCATTTTGAAAAGGAATATATATTTTGAAAATGAATGTGAACGTGGGGCTAATTTATAGTGTTTCCTGTGGGGCTTCTGTGTGTACATGTTTGTGTGCATGCGAGAGAGGGAGGGGGAGTGAGAGAGTGAGCGAGTGTGTGTGAGAGAGAGAGTGAGATAGTGAAGTGAGTGGGAGAGAGAGAGAGCAAGAGAGGCTGAACAGACAGCACCTCTACTGTTTGAGCTGTAGTGAAGGGAAGTCGCCCGGTTAAAAGTGGCCCCACTCACACCAGCGCTGCCTGCCAGGGGGGCTCATCTTCTCCACCATACCGTGTCAATAGTGTTAGGGTGTATCCCTCAGAATAATGAAATATGATTTCATTCAATATGAGAGCTTTTCCTCCGATTTTCTCTCATCATAGGAAAAAACTCTTTGCTGTGAAATTTTCTCAGATCAGTCTGGTCTTCTCTCAGATCAATATTTTTATTATCTTAAAATAAAAATATAAAGCGACAACCACAGGATTGAGAAAATACTTTAAAAATGTATCATTGTGAATCCTATGTTGGTGGATAAATGATCTTGGAAAAAGGAAGAACAGATGAATGATCATAAGAGGGAATTAAGAACACGTAGAGTGGTGTTTATTTTGGCGTGTGGTGGCGGAGGTGTGGCCCCCCCCCCCCCGGGGGGAGGGCGGGGCTGTGGGCGGGGCCGGCCTTTTAAGCGGGGCGTGCTGTGTGTCCGGCAGGGCTACCAGTGGTTGAAGGATAAGATTCTGAGCGAGGAGGGACGCCGCCAGCAGGCGAAGCTGAAAGAGCTGCAGGTGATCGCGGAGCGGCTGGGCTGCACCCTGCCGCAGCTGGCCATCGGTACGCACCGCGCTGCCGCTCTCTCTCTTCCTGTCCGTCTGTCCGTCCGTCCCGTCCGTCCCGCTCGCCCGTGTCCGGCGTCCGGCGTCTGTCCGTCCGGCCCGCCGCGGCGTCTGTCCGTCTGTGGTCAGTCTGTTGCTGTCAGGGTGTGTGGTGTAGGAGGCAGCGTTGTGTAACGCGCCACAGAGCGACTGCTCGCTAAATCTGTGTGCTGAGTCCAGCCAATCCCCGCTGACCCCTGTACCCGGGCTGGTACGCAGGCCAGAGGGGATTATGGGTAAACAGCAAACATCTGTCTTTTTTTTCTTTTCTTTCTTTGCCCTGAGCGAGGGCAGCAGGGAACAGGCTCAGGATGAGCTCTGTAATGCGCTTTGCGCCAGTCTCTCCTGAGCACTGAAATAAAGACAGGATTTACACCCAGACATCAGCTCAGGACATCATGTACATGAGCTAGTGCAGGTAGGTAGGTAGTGCCACACCCTCATTATGCAAACATGCACAAATCCACATCCACATGCCTCTTCCTTGCTGTCATTGGGAATGCATCACTTTCTCTGGGTGGATCTCTCAGGTGTGTCGTGTCCAGGGTAACAGGATATCCCGGTGAACTGATGAATTTGTATATCCGTTTGCGGTAGGATACACTTTTTGTGGAGATAAATGTATTGTGTGTGTGTTTGTGTTTGCGCGCATGTGTGGGAGGGAGGGAGTGTTGTGTTTGGTGTGGGCGGAGCTGTGAAACGCTTTCCCAGGATGCATCACTGCTGTGTGCTGGTCTCTCTCAGCATGGTGTCTGCGGAACGAGGGGGTGAGCTCTGTACTGCTGGGGGCTTCCAACACTGACCAGCTGATGGAGAACATAGGAGCCATACAGGTGAGACCGCAGCGTGTGTGTGTGTTTTCACCGGAGTGTCAGGCGGGTACTCCCAGCCTGACCATGCAAACCTGTGCAGTTCATGTGGTCTGTTGTGCCTGTGGTCTGCCTGCACCAGTGACAATAATAATAATAATAATAATAATAATAACTACAAAAGTGAAAAGGTCTAAAATCACTGACTCCAGTAATCAGAAGTGAGCGATAGGTAAGCCATGCGCAGGGTGCAAAAGGTGCGTTCGCAGGATAGATCTGAAATATGGATGCCCTGTGTGTTCCCTCCACTCCCTTTATGAGCACAACTCACACATCATAAATAAGGCAGGCCCAGGGAAAGGTGGTGTGTGCATGCCTGCGCGCTCGTGTGCGTTTAGGAGACCTGCGCTGAAATCGGCTCAGTTCGCAGAGCAGCACCTCCCCACGCCAGACTGAGCATCTGGGGCAGCCGCGCGGCGTAATGGACAGAGAGCCGGGCTCGCCACTCCAAAATCACAGGACGAGCTCCTGGGCGGGGCGCTGCCGTCGGCTTTGAATCAAGCCACTGAGCCCGAACGGCTTCCGGAAATATCCGTCCGTATAAATGGATGCATGTGAAGGATTTGAAAATGTGAATCGCTTCGGATAAGATCGTCTGCCGCATCCCAGAAATGCGGATATACATTGTAAGATTGAATGGAAGTCCCAGTAAATTTGTCTGTGAAATAAAGTAGTGTAGCCATTCTGGCTCAGGCTGTGTACGGCACTGCGCTTATGTGCTTTATTGTGTGAGCTAGTGAGGTCAGGGAGAGGGAAAGCGCTCGCTCTGCCAGATAACACACGTGCAACACACTGGCACTTAATAGGATTTTAGCCTCAATCACAACAGTTCAATGTGTGCTCCTAACGCTGTGTTTGGCCTGGTGTAAATTCTATATTTACTCTCTAAATTCTGTCTTTTCTTTCTCTTACTCTCTTTCCCTCTCTTGCTCGCTCGTTCTCCCTCTCCATCTTTCTTACTCTCTCGCTTTGGCTTTCTCTCTTGCTTGTGCTCTCTCTCTCTCTCTCTGAGGGGGCAGTTGTGGGCTGTGTGATGATCTGTTTGTTTTCCCCATCACGCGTTTGGCATTTGAGGTATTAAATGTTTCATCGGCGCAGGGCCGCAGTCACGCACCGGCTCGCCGTGTCCCCTCAGGCGGCCGCGCTCTCGGAGCGAGGAACTTTGGGAACGCCCCCCCGCCCCCGCCCCGTCTGAAACGCTGCTCTCCTTCCTCACGCAGGTCCTTCCCAAGCTGTCGTCCTCCATCGTGCACGAGGTGGACAGCATCCTGGGGAACAAGCCCTACAGTAAAAAGGACTACCGGGCCTAACGAGGGGCCTAACGCGGGGCCTAACGCGGGGCCTAACGCGGGGCCCTCCAGGGACCGGGATCCGGGGCCGGTCGCTACCGGGGTTTGTGCCTGCCGTAAAGTTTGCTTGAGCTTTTATTTATTTTATTTTTTACGAATAGAAACTGGCACATGGGGCGAGCGGAGGCTCAGTGCTATAGGGAGAGGTGGGGGGGGGGGGGATCCCCAGAGGTCCGGGAGAAGGGCAGGTGGTGGGGCGGGGGGAGAGTAGAGGGATCTTGTGCACGAGTACTTAAATCGGCAGTTCGTTTTTAAAACGAGAAGAAAAAATATACTAAAAAGCTAAACAAAAAACAAAAAAAGCACACGCTTGCTTGCCCGTTGAAATATTCTTGTTTTATTTCTTTAGTGTTTTTTTTATACTGAATGCATATAAACAGAAGTATTATCGGTATGAGCGTTTGATATGATCTGTTGCACTTGCACCATTGTAACTTGCTCAGTTAGGTTTGGTTCGTTGGCGGCCACAAAGGTGTGGGTGGCGTTTTCTCGATTGGCGGTTCCTCGTGTCTGTCGGTGAATTGGGGAAACGGCCTCCTGCGTTAGCCTGCGTCCATCCTGAAGGCCCTTTCGCCAATTCAAATAAATACCATGTGACCAAAGTTAGCTTTCCTTCCATTGAACTGGTCTGCGCTGAGCTGTGCTGAGATGTATTGAGCTGAAGACGCACTGACTGCTAAAGCCAGAGATAATGTTAGCGCAACTCAGTGCTGAGATGGGTCACAAACATTCTTCATGCTACCAAATATGGTCCTGGCCTGGATAGACGTGGTCCTCTTACAGGTTTTGGTCACAGGGTTGGTTTTAACTGGCTATACCAGAGCACGCCACAGGTTTAGCTGTTGGACCTGGTTCTGTTATGAGTTCACCTGGTTTGACCTGGTCCTCTTATGGGTTCACCTGTTGAGTCTGGTTAATTTTTATCAGTGTTCATCGAAGTAGCCTACTGGGTGAGACTCCAGGTGTTTAACATGCCACGCTGTTGGAGTCTGAATATACCACATGTACATTCTGGCCAATAGGAGCACTACTTCTTGTCAGAAGCTCAGGGATTGGAGCATAGTTGCGTGCGCGTGTGGCTTAAGGAAGCCGTTTCCCTACCGTACAGAGTGACGTGTCACCTGGCTCAAGCCAAAGACTCCGACATCTGTGTGTTCCTGGCGTCCGAATGGAACCATTCACTTATTCATTTACACCATGTCCAATCTGATCCATCCTTTCTATATATATATATATGTATTATAATGTGCATTATATATGTGTATATATTGACACAGATATTGTACACAAGATATACATATAAATGCAAATATGTACTGCAGCTCATTCTTCTTTCTGTGAAGTTCATTTATTTTTTTAAGGTCCTTCAGGGTTGTCTTCATTTTTTCTCTTAGAGACTGGAGCATCTGTCTTACTGTATGATGTGGTGTGTGTATATACAGAGAGAGAGATGTAAATGTACTGTATATAGACAATGTATATCTCCACATGTGCAACACACATTCATCCAGTTCATTCCATGGATCTTGCTCATCATCCAGCCATTTAACCAAAGGAAGTGTGTGTGTGTGTGTTCTTCAAGGGGGGGTCAAACAAGTCGTACATCACATAAATACAGGAATACGCACAATTGCAGCACACTACAATTCAGTATACTCCTGCACTCACACACACACATGCTATATCACATAAATGCAAGAATTCTCTCACACACACACGCTGTATCGCATAAATGCCAGAATACACACACTCACACTCACAGACATTCCGGTTTGCATTCATCCAGGCAGACATACCTTCGTACGGTTTCCGGATTTCAGAAATGAGCTGGGATGTAAAAACTTGATAGTGGATGGGAAGGTTTCAATACACAAACTAACTCTTCAGCAAAAGAGATTCAAACTGATAAAACACAAGACTTCAGTGTTCCATGAGTATTCACTTCAGCATTCCTGCATTTTCCATTTCATATAAGAATATTGCACTGATTTAACAGGCCTTAATGAAAAAGTGTGACTGTCCGAACTTTGACCTTAGTTCAGTTTAGTCCAGTTGAATGATAATGTTGCTTACTGTTCTTTCTTCCTAGAGTAATGCAGATTCAGTTGAAAGATATTTAACATGGCTCTGGCCTCATGGTTATGAGAGTATTATTGTACTGAACTGTTTTGACCAATGATGTTAGGCTGCATTTATTAGCTGTAGGAGAATATAGGAAATTAGCATAATCTAGTTATGTTATTGAGGTCTTTTTTTCTTCTATCATATTTGTATTTGATCATATCAGAAGGAAGGTGGGAGGGGGAGGGGGTTGAAAGTGTGTCAGTATTCATGTCAGGCACTTAAAGCACCATGTTGTTCTCGTCATGTGGACAGGGAGGTAGGAGATGAAATGGAGTGGGAGAGATAGAGAGATTCCATGTCTCACATTCTATCCAGTAGCTGCTGTACCCATGTTCAGTAATATTGTTCCCTGTCTGGTCTCTGTTTCCCCCATGTGGCCACTGTGGGTAGTGCAGTACAACAGCCAAGGTGTAAAAGTCTACCCTGTGGTACTGAATGCTGAATACCTGTATTAACAAATCTGCACAACTGATCCAAACCCCAGTTGAATTTGTCTGTGGCCTCTGGCTCCCCCTACTGGCCAAAGAGAACAGCGCCGTTAAATGCATCCCAGCTGCATGTCCACCTGGAAGCTCTTTACTCTGTACATATTTAAACGTCAGTTTAAAACAAACACAAAAACAAAAACCAACCTTCTGTTTAAAAAAATTTAAAAGTTTTCTTAAAAAAAGTTGTGATAATCTGCCGCATGTTTGCCGAAATAACTTTTGAGGCCAACGCCTTTTCATGAAGATTTAACCGGGTGTTTCCACCATCAGTCTATGCATGAGGATTCCATCACAATAAGCACTTTCAGTTTCTGTACTTTGTGCTGCACTGTGAGAATATAACAGTACAGAACAGTCACACAATGCGCAGAGATCCATAATATGTGTTGTTTCTGTCATGTTATTGTTCTTCCCCCTCCATGTTTGCATGTGACCTTAGACCGTATGTGTGCAGTGTGAGTCCCGTCCCCCTCCCTGTGTTTGAATAGTCCTTACAGCACATTGGCGCAGGTCAGCAGGCAGGGAAGCTGAAGGTGTGACCTGTAGCTGGTGTGCTCGGCTAACACTAAACCTGCCCGAGATGGGTGCATAAATCCCAGTGTCCCATCCCAGTGCTTGGTACACACATGCATGTGTGCACGTGTGTGTGTGTGTGTCAGACGTGGGTCAGACGTTTAAAGCTTTTCAGCCGTGTTGAAACGTTTCGCTGAGAAGCCGCACGGGTCTTTGCGTTTTCCGCCTGAATCTCAGTCCTCCTCTGTTTCCCCTCTGTTTTTACATATATATTTTTGAGGGCCTCTTGTCAGTGTGCAGAAATGTCTGAAGGGGTGTGTGTTGAGTGCTGGATGTGCTCAGTCTGAGCACTGAAGTGCACCTCACAGCACAGTCCCACATTGCAGTCAGGCAGCTGCGGCTGAACCCTTGAGAAATCCGAGTTAAAAACAGAAAATGGCTGCCGCTCCCCCGCTCCCCCTGTCAGCATGTTCAGTTTGTCTTTGCTTTAATGCGGATGAATACACCCCCCCAAATGACTTCTTTCATCGCGGGGTTTTCGGTTGGCTGAGTGCATAGTGTTAAATGTGACCTTGGCATTAAAAGGCATCTACTCTCTCACGGTCGGTAGCTAACGGCTGTGACTGGTACTGGTCTGAGGTGTTTTCGCACTGTGACTTGGCTTGCACGGGGACTGGACGTTCTGCGTTGTGTGAGGCCAATAAATGAACCAATCAGACCTTGGCTGTAGACGAGCAAAATCGTAGGCAATAGAGTTTTTATAGTTTTATTTTGGTAACATGCTGCATTTTATTCTGTTTGTAATAAGGTGATGATGACTGAAGGAAATGATCTGTATTGTACATGCCTTCAGACTAATTCTTCTCTTAAAATGCTTAGCACTGCTGGATACACATTTCACTCTTTCTAGGTACCTGATGGAGTGTCACAACAGCTTCTGAATGTACATAGTTTGATCTTTGTATATAATAACGGCTGTGATCACTTCTGCCCGTTTAATTTTTAAGACTTTAAGACTTTTATTTCCATTGGCAGGCACTGCTTAACTGCATTCTGCTTGAATCTGAGCATACGACATATGTACAGCTTCTGTATTTATGACATGAAAATTAAAGTTATGAAGAAGTGACAATTAACAGTTGTGTTCGGTCTGTTCTTTGACTTTCTCTCGCACTTCAATCAGTGATTGATTGAAGTTGGTTTGTTTTAATCCTTAATTTCTGAGAATGTAAGTAACTTTTTTTTTGGCGGGGGGGCTCGAAGGGGTGCTTTTCTGCTTTTGTAATTATTTTGTTATTATGAAATTAGCTGTCCTTAAAATACGGATTTTCAGTCACTTTTAGTCAATATTTTAATCATGACTACCTGACATAATAAACCGTTAGCTTGTCTCAGTTATGTTTGCAGGCCGCTCTGTTCAGCAGTGTGCTAACCTGCTTCTGTTTGAATGCTTGCTGTCACTGTCTCAGTAATGTTGCTAAATTACCCCCTTCGTCTTACCTGACGGGGTTGCATAGCACAGTGCAGGCCCAGATAGCATGCATAGGTTGGGTCCTTTGGCCATACTTTGCCTTTTGGACTCAGGCCAATGCGATTTAGTTGTTTGGCCAAGGTTGGCAACAGCTTATTTTGACCTAACTATTCTTGGTCCAATGTTGACCGAAGGTACAGTGTAGTATTTTTCAATGGGTTTGAAATAAGATGGTTTTATCAGCTTAAACTTCATGTTAAGGTGTTTCACAGAAGCTCTTATTCAGATTACTTATACAGTGTGCGTTATTGTAAGATGCAATCCAGTTATACAGCAGGGTATTTACTGAAGGAATTCAGGTTCAGCACCTTGCCCAGGAACAAGGGCAGTGCCCTACCTGGTATTCAAATGTACAACCTTACAGCTGCAGGCAGTATGCTACACTGCTGCAGATTTTAATTACATGCTGTAAATATTGTACAAAATATCAGCATGCCATTGAAGCAACAGCAACCATCGTTACGAATTTTAATTGGCATACACAATTAAAAAGCCACATTTACATAAATGTAGTCATTTACATAACACATTAGCAACCTTACTGCCAACCGCTTACATATGGCCAAAACTGGGACAATTTATGCTTGTTATCTGGATTCTATCAGTTTTTGGTGTTGGGTTTATGTTAAGTGGAATTCTGCTGTGAACTTACCTAAAACAGTGAGAAGTTTAACCAATATATGTGAGCTTGCTGTCTAGAGTATTCACTGGGATGAGTTTGCTACATAAGGTATCCCATGCTTTTACTCATGAGTATGAGTGTGTAAGGCGTCTGGCTATAGGTGAGTGTTTTTGAGTGTGAGTGTATAAGGTGTCTGGCTGTAGTTGAGTGTGTTTGAGTGTGAGTGTGCAAGGTGTCTGGCTGTAGGTGAGTGTGTTTTTGAGAGAGTGTGTAAGGTGTCTGGCTGTAGGTGAGTGTGTTTTTGAGAGAGTGTGTAAGGTGTCTGGCTGTAGGTGAGTGTGTTTTTGAGTGAGTGTGTAAGGTGTCTGGCTGTAGGTGAGTGTGTTTTTGAGTGAGTGTGTAAGGTGTCTGGCTGTAGGTGAGTGTGTTTTTGAGTGAGTGTGTAAGGTGTCTGGCTGTAGGTGAGTGTGTTTTTGAGAGAGTGTGTAAGGTGTCTGGCTGTAGGTGAGTGTGTTTGAGTGTGTCAGGTATCAGGTGGGCTGCTCTGGACTGACTCAGATCCAGCAGGACACTGAGCAGCTGTGTGAGGGCCGGCAGCGGCGGGAGATGGAGCGCCACGCCCTGATGCGGGACCTGCAGGCGCAGCAGCAGGCCGCTGAGAAAAGGGCTCATGCGTGTAATGCGCAGGCCACCGCAGCCACCAAGATCCTGGACCAAGTCAGGACAGGTACACGCGCACACCGTAGCGGGCGGGGGGGGGGGGGTACAGTAAACTCCCACATAACGGCTACACTGGGATTAGAGGGGAGACCATCACGGCAGCTGACGCTGTTTCAACATGTGTATATTTAAAAAATTTAATTCAGAAAACTGTTGAGAAGGCCTATTTATCATCGTAATGTTTGATTTACAATATGAATTTTTTTCCTAAATAAAAATGGGCATAACGTGAACATGAAGCAAAAAAACAAATTTCATTTACCAACGACAATGTTTAAACAAATTTGTCAACACGAAACGCAATGAATATGCAAAAGATTGTCGGTTGATGCAGTACGAGGTGAATCAGAGCATTTTTTGACCAAGAGCTTAAACACTAACAAAACAAAATTGGCACTTCGCCAGGCTGACGATCTTGATAAAAGTACATTAACATTTAAATTAGGATTTAGGATAATCCAGCAGTTTATGCGTGAGTTAATTATATTGTAAATTAATTAGTGCATACAAATTGAAGTCAATACAAAATACTTTATACTTGCTACTTCCCAGCATTGGTCTTGGATGGCCACAGTCCAGAAGTGTTAATAGCTTAACTGAGCCGGTTCAGTGCTTGACAATAATGAAAACTTTCAGATAGATATAAAATAATTATTTTTGTTCATTAAAATTAACTCAAATTACAACTGGGGTATGTCTGATGCATTCTATTACTGTACTTGTTTCTTTTTCTAAGCGGATTTCTAGCTGATTGAATCTAGACACACACTGGATTCAATGAGAATTTCCTCTCAACTGTGACCCATAACTAAAGGTTTTTTTTTTTTTTAAAGTTTTTTTTTACCCCATGCACTGCTTGGCAAGTTAATGACTAACACTTGCATTTAATTTTGAATCAAATTAATTGAACACAAGCTTAATGTCAGTTGAATACAAGCCTGATTGGCAGAGGTTGCAACTGCAGTCCCTAACACATACTATTCAGCACCACAATTAACTTGTTCCTCATGAGGCATGCTTTTCACTGGAGCCAGAGGAAAAGGGATGGACCAAAGCACAGGGAGTTGGTATGAGACAGGCTGTGCTGTATGTCATTTAATGGTTTGGCAGTTTGGGGCATACGATCAGTGAAGCACATCTGACTAAACTGTGTAACATGCACTGACCACAGACCGCAAATGACTGACTGAGGTATCCTGTTCTTCTGTATTATATCCATTATTATTTGCCTGAATTGCTTTCAGAATTGATGCGTATGCAATACCAGTGATTTAAGCATTCATACATACTTTTCATACAGTATGTACATTAATAAATATACTGAATACTATACTAATCCATACTTCAATTAAGATGCCAATGAGGAAATATTCAGCAAATTATAAATCTGTACTGCAGTCACTGATATCAGAATGGTGATCAAGTATGATTGAAATAGTGCCACAGAATTGCAGTAAGAGAGAGGTATACAATGGGTTTTCCACGAAAACAATACACTGAATATTTCACTCCTTTGAAATGTTCTTCTTTAAACCCATTTCCTCTTGCACACACTCTTCGTTATGCTGTAAACATCCACACAGTCCAAGAGAAATCTGCAATAAAAGGCGCTATTCATTCTCATTTTCCCCTGAACTCTGACCCTTGACCCCTGCCAGCAGGGAGTGGGGTCTCATGATCCACAAAATAATACTGGGGACCTGGCCACTGGACCCATGACTGTCACTTAATCTCCACCACCAAGGGGATGGTGAGTGCATATACAGTGAGCTCCATAATATCTGGAACAGAGACATATTTATTTCTTGATTTAGCTCTGTACTCCACAATTTTAGATTTGTAATCAAACCATTTACATTCCTTGTGGTTAAAGTGCACATCCTCAGCTTTTATTTAAGGGTATTTTATACACTTTGGTTTCACCATGAGGAAATTGCAGAACTTTTATACCTAGCCCTGCACTAAGGATGCAATTGACCACACTTGACTTATCAGACACACCTGTGAAGCCATTTGTCTCAAACATTATGGTGCCCTAAAATGGGGGGACTATGTATAAAAAGTGTGGTAATTTCTACATGGTGAAACCAAGATTCCCTTTAATAAAATCTGAGAATGTGCTCTTAAACCACACGTGAATTGTTAATAAACTACATATCACAAATTGTGGGGTTCAGAGCCAAATGAAGAAAGAAAAAAAAAAAACTCTTTGTCCCAAACAGTATGGAGCTCACTGTATGTTTGTCTACCTGTGCGTGTGTGGGTGTGTGCGCATTGGAACTGTAGTCAAATGGTATGTATGTCACAGATTATGTCTTGGGTCTTCTCACTGAGATGCACAAGATCTTCCCAGGTCTGTAGAGGCTGCCTTGTTCCCACACACACTGCCTGACAACAACTTCAGTCCAGCGTCAGGTTTCCAGAGTGCAGTCTGACTTCTGTATTTAAAAAATGTCTGTTTAACGTAATTCAGCTCTCTGGCTCAGTTTAGCCTATAATCTGTGCCCCTGTAAGAGTGAAAGGCCAGAGAGGTCAATTATGGCTGGCCAGCAGGGTGCGCTACACAGTGTTGCCTCGATGCGATCTGTCCGACCTCCTACTTCCTTCAGGCTGGCGTGGGGGCCCCCCTGTGGTGAAAAGAATGATTTAACTCAAACAAGCACTTTTTACATGAATTATGGGGTCATATTGTGCTGGGTGAGATCTGTGACACATTTGTGTATATTCATTGATCTGGAAATCAGCTGGATAGCGCTTCCCTTCCATTGAGCTGATCTAGTTCAGATGAAGATCTGTGTAGACTGAACATAAATCTGACTTAGTAGAATGCAACCAGGGTTCTCTCAGGCGAGTGAGCCATGGGCGTGGCTGTCATAGGTGGGCGGGGTAATTCACCTTCCTGACAGGTGAGCCCTATCCAGTCCTGAAGGCAGGTGCAGCGGCCATTCCGCGGGTCACACTGCGCTCTGTTCTCACACGCACAGCTGTAAGTGCAGTTGGGTCCGTACTGACTCACCCTGCAATCTGACACACACACACACACACAAACACATGTGCAAGTGCTCCTGACCAATGCATTGCCTATATGCACAGAAACATTCATGCACATATTTATATAGTACAGAACAGCACCAATCGCTTTTCTGTTATTTTCTAAAGACCACATGAATACACAGTTTACTCTTGGTTTAGAATTTCTGGCTGGGATATGCTTGCCCTCCCCTTACCTATATCACACCTGGCTCCAGTCTTCCCTGGGGGACACAGGCACCTGCCACTCAAAGGGTCACATGGGGCATCTCCATCACAGTCACATGACCTGGCACAGCCCTCCCCAAACCGGCCCTTTTCACACCCTGAGAGGGAATATGGAGGGAGGGAGAGGGCAAGCAAAACAGAAGGATAGATGAAAAACATACAAGTTTATTACACCCTGACAAGACTAAGATACAACAACAGTCTTCACCCTGTTTGCTCACCTCTCTCACAGCGAGGACCCTGGTATCCTGCAGGGCAGATGCAGTGGCCTGAACTTGGGTGGCAGGGGACCCCACTCCTGCAGTCACAGTGCAGCTGGCAGCCAGAGCCGAAAAAACCAGGGGGGCACGCTGGGGGGGGCAGGTCAATAGGGCTCTTATATCAGTACCACCAGGTAGGTATGTGTGTGTGTATCTCTATGTGCTGTTAGTCGTAGCATGCTGTTGTGTGTGTGTGCTCATTGGGCTGTTGTGTGTGTGTGTGTGTGCTCATTGTGCTGTTGTGTGTGTGCAAATGCCTCACCGTGTTCACAGCGATGTCCGTAGTAGCCCGAGCCGCACTGGCACGCCCCCGTCGCTCTGTCGCATGTCGCGTTGTTCTGACAGTCGCACTGGTGCTGACAGTGCGGTCCGTATCGCCCCGGTGGGCACGCTAACTCACAGTGGAGAGACAGAGAAACAGCACTGCACGATGCATAGGGGCCACACTGTCCTAAAAGGATAGGAGTCACTGATGTCATTTGTTCACTTGGTCGCATGTACTTACTGCTCTCACAGTGAGGTCCAGTCCAGCCCAGACCGCAGATGCAGACCCCAGAGATGGAGTCACACGGCCCCCCATTACTGCAGTTACAGCGCTCAGCGCAGTCCTGTCCGAACCAGCCCGCAGCACAGCCTGCAACAAGCACACACACACACACGTAGACACACATGCACACACACACACACAAACAAAACACTGTACTGCTATCTCTCTGAAACACAGATGTGTGTACGCACACACGGTGCTCTTAGACCTATAATGCTCATTCACCCATGCAAATGCACACATTGCTTTTTGGCAGTAAGGTGCTCAGACGGACGCGCACTCGTTCACACGCACCTTGTTCACAGTGCTCTCCTCTGCGTCCAGGGCCGCACACACACCTGCCAGTGACGTGGTCGTTCCTCGCCCCCCTAGCGCAAAGCGCCACCCGGGCACAGTCCTGTCCGTAGCGGCCAGCCGGGCATGCTGGGAAGACGGCACAGCCCAGTGAAACATAGCAATTCTGTAGAGCCCAGGCCAATACAGCTGACTGATGGTACATAGGACAGCCTATCAAATGGACTGGCAGTATAGAGACCAACCCAATCAAACTCACCGAAGCTCAGGTATTACAGGGTTTTGTGTGTAATGAGTGGGAAGTACTTGCCTGAGGTGAGATTTGAACCAATGATGAACACGTTAGCAGTCAACTAAAGGGCGAGATCCCCCCTAGCCAAGGGCAGCATCATTACTGAACCTCACTGTACTTACTAGCTAACTATATAGCCAAGCTATAGCTGCTACACTTGTACTGCAATTATAGTGCAAAGTGTACTGTAAGTGTACTTCAGGTCCAGTGCAGTTGTGGATTAGATACAGAGCTGGGTGTAATGGAACTGCAGGGCAGGAGCAGTGAAGCTGTGCAGTAGGTACAGAGCCTGTGCCCACTAGGTGTACTCACTCGTGTTGCAGTGGGCTCCTATGTACCCAGGTGGGCACTCGCAGGCTCCTGTGGTACGCTGGCACACTGCCCCATTCAGACACTGGCACTGACGCTCACAGTTTGGCCCGTAACGGCCCTCCTCACATTCTACACGCCCAAACACGCAGAAAGGAATTGTGGGGAACTGGTCTCTAGTATTAATCATCATTATAGAACTTGCAGAAACTAGATGTAATAAAACTGATTATATTATTTCAAGGATTTGGGTTCACGGTGCTTAGTGTATTATGGGGTTTTCATGCAAATTTATGAATGACTTATTTCAGTATTCATTTTCCTTCTGTAAGTGTGCAAATCTAGGGTGCTGTTGCAGAGACTGACCAAGTCGGCAGTCGGGCCCATGGTAGCCAGGGGCGCAGTAGCAGAGCCCCGTCACCGGGTGGCAGCGCTGGTTAGCTTCTGAGCACTGGCAGACCTGGTTACAGTTGAGTCCATAGGTGCCAGGCAGACAAGCTGCGAAGGCATGCGAAACGCATGGAACAAACACAACATGCAGCACACAATCCATATTCAACAAAAGTAACTCACCTAAATTCTGCTTGTAAAGGAAAAAGTAGACTAATGAATTTGCAAAGCATGTATTAGTCATAATTTATGACAAATGTTGATTGAATCCAGTTCACAGGCATTTCTGCTCTATAGAAAATGTGTGTTTGCATCTGGAGCAGGCAGAACTGGATGGAGGGCCTCCGCTACTTTGCTCACGGATAAGCCCCGCCCACTCTGGCTAGTGTGCACAGACATAGCTGAGGTGTAGGTGAGAGACTCACTCTGCTCACAGCCGTTGCCCGTGAACCCCGGGGGACAGCCACACTCTCCAGACACGTGGTGACAGGAAGTGCCCTGGGGACAAGAGCAGCGCTGCGCACAGCCCTCCCCGAACGTGCCGGGCAGACAGGCTGAAACACACAGCGAGTGAGAGGCTGCACACAGAGCCTTATACCAGCAGGGGGCGACAAATCATGTTCTACAAGGGGGTAAGGGGGAGAAAGAAAGAAAGAGGGGAAAGGACATGAAGACATCCTCCTTGAGAGGAGAGGGATAAAGAGGTTAAAGAGGGGTGTACCGGCTGGACTGACCTCTGTCGCACGCCGCTCCCCTCCAGCCGGGAGGACACACGCAGGCTCCGGTGACGTGGTGACAGAGGGCGCCGCGGTCGCACTGGCAGCGTTCTCCGCACCCCGCGCCGAACCTCCCCGCCTCGCACGCTGTCCCGCGCCGACAGGGCACCGGAAAACACCAAACAGGGGAGGGGCTGTGGGTAAACGCTCCACGCGGTCGCAACGGGGACATCGCGCTCGGAGACGACCGGTCGCCTCTCACCTGTCTGGCAGCGGCCCCCGACCCAGCCGGGACGGCAGGAGCAGCGGCCGCTCCGCCGATCGCACTGTCCCCCGTTCTCACACGCGCACCTCCTCTTACAGCCCGGCCCAAACTGGCCCTCAGCACACTCTGGAGAGAGCGATGACAGGGAGGGGCGCTTTTAAAAGACATTGATTTCAAACCGTGTTACGAGCAGGATTACTAACGAACCCCTCAACAGCACAGGTGATGACGGCACCATATCCGATACAAAAATATAAATATACACACTGCAAAACCCAAAAAATAAGTCAAACCTAAGCAGAACTTTAGTCTTATATTTACAATTAAAATCATATTTCTATTTCTTTTTGGCTAAATAAGACAAAAAGATCGGCAATTAAATGGGATGAGATTTAAGTTTGACGCATTTCAAGATTTGCAAATGGGGTGAGACAATTTCACTTCTCGGGCCAAAAAATAACTAAAAACAAGATAATGGTGCGCACCACATTCATGAAAGCACCGTAGGCTACTCACGCCAAACAACCGCTACCATAAGCAGATAGTTAAAACGCGAACGTTTTTTATTTTTTATTTTAATTTTTAAATTGTCCCAGCAGGAACGGAGGGTTCACTCCATTTCACAGTGCATTCATACTTATGCTGTGAGAGCACTAACTCAAATGAAGTTTGACTTGGTCATTAGGCTGTGTGCTGGGCTGTACAGTACTGTCTATCATTGACACGTACATAAAGTAGTGAGTCTTGAGGAAGCCAAATTAACGTGGAGGGGCGGGGTCACTCACCCAGCTCACAGCCCGCCCCGGTCCACCCGTCAGGACAGGCACAGCGCCCGCTCGCCCGGTCACACGCGCCCCCGTTCTGGCACGAACAGCGCTGGCTGCAGTCCGACCCATAAAACCCCACCGAGCATGCTGGGAATCCAGGCAAGACACAGCTGCATTGTGTTGTTCATTTACAGGAGGGACACTGACTGATAGCACGTATTATTATGGTGTAGTTATGGACATGACCCTGATCAACGGCTCCGCAGCTGCACTGTAAATCTGTTATTTCAGTGCACATTCACAGACCTGAACCAGAATGACCTCCTATGGTGTTGTATTGTCAAATTATGAGCTAATCCCTGTCCAAAGGGCTGCGATATTAAACTGTAAAACTGCAGGCTCAATTGGTTAATTGGTACCTGTAGTGTGACATTTCAGAGCAGTGAATGACAGGCATCATGCACAGTACACACGTGCCATTACTTATTATTTGTGCCCAGGCAGCAGTTCGGTCACCTTGTTGGCAGCCTGATCCAGTCCACCCGGGTACACACTGGCACCGCCCGCTCACCGGGTGACAGCTGGCATTGTTGTGGCAAGTGCAGGTCTGGTTACAGCCGTCACCATAGTAACCAGTCGGGCATGCTGTATAATAGCATGGCAACAGAGACACAATTTGCACTGTTACAGACACTATCAGCCAGGTGAATGGGCTCTGTGAATTTAGTAGTTTTGAGCTAGAATCACCTAATATGGCAATTTCAGTGTTGCCATTTTTCTCTGAAAGCAATAATACACTGTCCCCCTGGTTTTGTTTCTGTTTTTTAGAGAGCATCACTTAGTCAATCTGCAGTTTACAGTATTTGGTGAGTACTTGCGGTGCTGACTGCTCAGTGTGTTTGACTCACTCAGGTTGCATTGTGGGCCGACCCAGCCAGCGGGGCAGAGACACGCCCCTGTCAGGTGATCACAGCGCCCTCCGTTCAGACACAAACACTTCTCCCGGCACTCCAGGCCAAAAAAGCCCTGCGGACAGGCTGTAGGACACAGGGCTGGGGTTACAGTTACTGCAGGGTCAGTGTTAATATAGGGAGTGATAGTGTTAGTGTTGAGTTAGTTACTGCAGGGTCAGTGTTAATATAGGGAGTGATAGTGTTAGTGTTGAGTTAGTTACTGCAGGGTCAGTGTTAATATAGGGAGTGATAGTGTTAGTGTTGAGTTAGTTACTGCAGGGTCAGTGTTAATATAGGGAGTGTTACTGTAGGATCTGTTCTGATAGGGTCAATGATGAGGTCTTACGTTTCTCACAGAAAGTTCCGGTCCAGCCTGCCAGACAGGTGCAGGCGCCGCTCACATGGTCACACGCTGCCTGGTTGTCACACTGACATCTGTGCCGACAGCCCGATCCGAAGGAGCCCGGCGGGCACTCTGTGGCAGCGCGGGGGGGGGTGGGGGGTTAGATATAGGAGAGAAGATGAGGATAATTCCATAATTTGGAATGCCCAATCACCTGCAACCGCAGCCATGTAATCATGCTGCGAACCCCACTGCGGATTCGGGAGAGCATAGATATCCACAGTTCTCCTCCAAATCACTGTCACTGTGGCACTATCAGGATTCGACCCGAGACCATCCATGCGCAGGAATGCATTTTATATGAATAGATATCACGGGTGAAATTGGTCACATGGTATCGCCATATTGCAGTCCTGAGATACTTCCTGCATGCTCTGCAGGGTGTGAGGTAGAAGAGGCAGTCGGCCACACGTACTCTGATGGCAGCGGGTCCCGCTGAAGCCGGGCTCACAGAGGCACTGTCCCGTCACCGCGTCACAACCCCCGTCACCGGTCCTGCAGTCACAGGCGCTGGCGCAGCCCAGCCCCCAGCGACCGGCGTCACACGCTACCATGGAAACGACAGCGCATGCGTTACAGGATGAGACATAACTCTCCTTCTGATACTATGCAGTACTATGCAGTACAGAACATTTAAAAAGTGTGTTTAAGCAAGCGGGTCGACTGAGAAAGCAGTGCACATTCGTAATACAATTACATTTTTTAATACAATTAAACTCGTATCCAAGTACTAATCAAACCCTGTTTAAGCTCAGCTGTTTGAAAAGAGAAGGCTACAGGTTGGTTTGACTGCTGGGTTAATGCATGCTGACTTCCCACTATTCGGCATGGAAAGGGTTAACTTGCGGCACCGCCCACCTCTCCTGCAGTTGTGCCCGGTCCAGCCAGGGCCACAGGTACAGCGCCCGCTGACAGGATGGCACCGCCCGCTGCCCTCGCAAACACACCTCAGCTGGCATCCCAGGCCAAACCGCCCGGCCGGGCACACTACACACGGGTACAGAGAGAGACAGCACACACAGACATATATGACAATGCATGTGTACAACTCAGTCAAACACTACACATAGAGACGGAATACAGCACTGTCAGACAGCACACACAGACATATAGCACAGCTCCAAATTACAAACATGAAAACACATGTGCACAACACAGTCACACACTACACACGGGTATTCAGCTCAGTCACTGTTCATATCCACAAATACACAACACGGTCAAACAATACACACATTCACACAATTAGCCTGGACATTCGCATTGACATCAATGTGAACATGAGCACATAGCATGCGTGGCAGGCAGATAAACAAGAGACAGGCTGTGATCTGATTCGTTAGTACGTCGGTACCCACCGTTCTGGCACAGCCTGCCCATGTAGCCAGGAGGGCAGTGGCACGTGCCGTTCTGTTTGTCACACACTCCTCCATTCTCACAGGCTGGGCACAGCTCCTTACAGCCCTGCCCCCAATAACCATCTGAACATACTGCAGAGAGAGAGAGAGAGAGAGAGCTTTAGCTGTAATGTTAATAATGATAATGACTTTGACAGTTTCTTTACTCAACAAAGCATATTATCTTTGAATTTGAATTTTAGACAGGGAGAGAGAAATGCCAGAGGTTTAGACACACACAATTTTATGGCAATAATTTCCTCTATATGTGCTACTGCATAATTTATTTAATGTCTAAAAACATGACATTTATGTTGCCAGATTCTCCCTCTCACCTTTCTCACAGCGCTCCCCGGTGGTCCCTGCAGGGCACTGGCACTGGCCGGTCACCTTGTCACACAGTGACCCCGAACAGTCACAGGAGTGGGTGCACCCCTCCCCAAAGCTCCCCTCCGGGCAGTCTGTCAGAGAGGCGGAGAGAGGAGACTGAGTCCACACCAGCAGCCACACACACGCCGGCAGCCACACACACACCTGCAGCCACACACACGCCAGCAGCCACACACACACCGGCAGCCACACACACACCGGCAGCCACACACAACGGCAGAAACGTACACACCGGCAGTCACACACTCACCGGCAGCCACACACACACCGGCAGCCACACACACACCGGAAGCCACACACCCCCCGCCCCGCGCCCTGCTCGCGTCAGACTGCTCAATCTAAGCTGGCGCTGGGCAGGGCTGCACCCACCTTCATCACAGTCTTCCCCTCTCCGGCCAGCCGGGCACCGACGCTGGCAGTCTCCGGTCACATGATTGCACACCACGCCCGACGGACACTTGCACTTGTGTTTGCAGCCCAGCCCGTAGAATCCCACACTGCATTCTGGGAGATATCAAGGGAGGAAACATTTTACTGAGCATCCAATGGACAGCAGTACAGAGTAGTACACAGTAGTGAGTAGGAGTAACTGTGAGTGCTGTACTGTGAGTTCAGCAGCAGTAGTCAGTAGAGTTTTAGTGGGCACTGATGTAGTTGTGAGTGCATTAGCATTAATATTAGTGTACATCTGTAATACAGCCCTGTGGCTTTCTGTACTTACCTTCCTTGCATGTCTCTCCACGGTAACCAGGCTTGCAGATGCAGGTGCCATGGCTACGGTGGCACTCCAGGGTGTTCTGCTGGAAACACTGGCACTCCTCCGAACAGCCGGGCCCAAACGCCCACTTAGGGCACTCTGCGGGTGAGGGAGGAGGAGGGATGAGGGAGCGGTGGAGGAGTCATGGAAAGACAGAACAAGGAGGAGAGAGAAAGAGAGGAAAGGGCCTAGGGAGCCACACCCACAGAGCAGAAGAGAAACAGTAGAGAGTGACAAAGACAGACGGGCTGATGACATCATCAAACACGTATGAGCAACTTCTGATTCGAAAAGTCACATTTATTTTAAAAAGGTGTCAAAAAACAGAAATCGGAATTACATTAGACAGAGAAAGAAAAGGAGACAGAAGGAGAGAGAAAGAGTGAGGAGAAAAAAATCAGAAGAGGACAGAGAGAGACCATACAGTGTTTGAAGGAAGTGAAGGTGAGACACAGAGGGAGAGAATGAATAAAGAGGGAGAGAGAGAGAGAATGAAGAGGCAGAGAGTGAATGAAAAGGGAGAAAGAATGAAGAGGGAGAGAGAGAGAGAGAATGAAGAGGCAGAGAGTGAATGAAAAGGGAGAGAGAGTGAATGAAGAGGGAGATAGAATAAAGAAGGAGAGTGACCGAACAGAGAGAGAGAGAATGAAGGCATGCCCCCTGGCACAGCGCGGTGGGCGTGACTCACGCAGGTGGCAGAAGCGCCCGTAGAGCCCCGGGTCGCACAGGCAGGCGCCGTAGGTGCGGTGGCAGCGCCCGTTGTTGGCGCAGCTGCACTTCTTGTTGCACTGTTTCCCGTACAGGCCTTTGGGACAGCCTGCGTGGCAGAGGGGGAGGGGCCTGTGTGAGTCCGCCTGCCTGACTCCTGCACGCATCGCGCTCAAAGCTCCCACTCACCGTCCTGGCATAGGTCTCCGCTCACTCCCGGTGGGCACCGGCAGATCCCCGTCACTGGGTCACAGGGGGCGCCGTTCTTACACAGGCAGGACGAGGAGCAGTTCCTGCCAAAAGTCCCCTCGGGACAGGCTGTGATGTCATAGGATGGGGAAAGGGTGGGGGAGGGGAGGTCAATTATAAGGACTCTGTATGTGTGTGTGTGTGCGTGTATGCATGTATGTGTGTGACCCTCACTCTGGTTGCAGATGACTCCAGTCCAGCCATTGGGACAGTCACAGCCATTTCGCCCCTCAGTGCACCTCCCCCCATTGGAGCAGTCTTCACAGGTCAGGCTGCAGTCATGGCCAAAGGTGTGGTTTAGACAAACTGTGACCAGATAGAGAGAGAGAAAGACAGCCAAATCCCTCAATAGGCTGGATAGTTATTTGACTATGTTTGGGCAGCTAATTATTCTAATATTAGGGTTGAGCAGCACCACTTAAAGCCGGGCACCCACCGCACGCGTATCGGCCGCGAGCGCACTACGCGCGTATTACGCGCGTAACTGAAGCGTAGTTGAAGTACTGTTATTACAACGGCAGCGGGCGACGTCGTCTCCACCAGATGCGAACGCGTCGCGTACCGGCTGCGAAGCTCGCGCGACACAAGCGAACTGAAGCGTAGTTTTTCGCTTCTGTTCTATTTTTTCGGCTTGTCGCGCGTCACGTTGGCCTGTTTATACACAGAAATATGCTCTAAAATGCTAGGTATACATGCTCTGATTTATATTTCATTCTTATATTACTGGGGGTGTGTCCCTAGTTACCTCCCAGATATTTTTTAAGCAGCTAAAAAAATACAAGCCTTTTCGTTTTGTAAAAATAAATAAATAACTGGAACCTGGGGGAAAGGCAAACTTAGTTTCGCTGTCTTATTTTGCGGAGGGGGTGGGGTAAATTTGAAAATACACCACAGAAAGACGTAGGCTATTGAGTGACGTAAAAGGGAATGCACCGAGCAGCGGTTTGTTAGCTCGAGTATTGGAAGTTTTTAACCAACCATTGCTCAGCCTATTTGACTTCTCCGATGTCTTCGTTCGCCGTGCTTTCAAAAAGGGCTTGTTAATAAAAATCAGATAATCCACAGAGCTTTAAAAAATCAGATTATTTAGTGGTCTTGCCGATGAAAATGCACCTATTTTATAAATGAAGTTGTAAGCAAGCCTTTATTGCACTTGTACTTCAAAGCTTCCGGTGTTCATGGCGTTGTGGTGTTCATATCCCTTCAAGATTAAAACTGTTACTGACTTTTTCATGATTAGCTGATTTTACTAAATCTGATCCTATAAATGTTTTGACGTGAATGGCAAGACAACACGGGAATTCCCAATGGTTGATTACGGATTATTTATTATTATTATGATCATTACATATTCTTCATGAAATTGGCACGCTTGTTAACCAAGCAAATAAATTAATACAGTTTGAGATTGATTGTTATGCAGGCTACGTTGCGATTTAAGTTTATGGTACTTCTTGAAAGCGTTTACTTTCTCACGTAGGCTATTTACGAGTTAACGAAATATTACCAAATTAACAAACTGAAAAAGGTCTCTCACCAAAGTATTCACTTAACCCATAATCAACAGTCGTGAACAAACGTGAAATACACGATGTAAAAGCCCACTGCAGACTGCGAGAGCTACTAGGAATATATAGCTTTTACGCAAGCCTTTGCGCGACACAAACGGAACCAGTGGAGACACCCTACGCGTCGCGCCGTGCTGCTTCGCCCTGCTGTTTACGCGACGCATACGCGACGCGTGCGGTGGGTGCCCGGCTTAACTGGTTCTAAATGTTCATTTCCTTTTCTGAAGTAATAAAGACTCCTAAACCCATAAACCTACTGAACGCAGTTATGTAGTTTATTTTGCAAATTGCTCTGCGTAAGACTGCTAAACAGATGCTATGTAATGTAGCTAATCAGCACCTACTAATGAGCAACAGTGGCTTAGACTCCCCTTAATGAGCCGTTCGCTCTCTGCTCACTCACCAAACTTCTCTGCCAGGCTGCTCTCTGCTCGCAGATCTCCTAGCTTCACTGGCTCCTCCTCATAGTCGCCATAGCGCCCGGGGCCATGGCTGGAGTCCTGCAGCAGGGTCAGCTGAAGCCGGGGCCTGTCCGGCTCCTCCATGGCACTGCCCAGGGCCTCTACTGCCCCCTCCAGTGCTGGAGGTTATATTAATACAGTTAATGCAATAATACCGTACAATAATCACAGTGTTTGTCTTGTTCACTGAGCCCATTGGTATAAAAATGTTATTTGGTTTCGCACCTATCAATTACTGTGTATTTCAGTATTTTTCAAATGCATATTTAATGGAAACAAAAGCTGATTTGAATTCAATTCAGTCAGAATTAACTGAATGCTACACACACTGTCAAATTTTCTCATGGCTAATTAAATTGGCTGTTACCTGGTATGTCATATTGTTTTCAAACACAGTGCAAACTGGTCCATATTTAGCCATCTAGGTCACATGGGGTGTGACGGCAGTGCACACTGTAAAGAAGGAGAATGCTCGAGACTGCCCATACTCCCTGACTGGAGTCCGCAGGGCACGGGGCTGGAGCAGGGCCTGATGGACTCACGGTGACAGGAGCGCCGGTCCTCGTCCAGGCGGTGGGCCCGGTGGCAGGAGCACTGGAAGGACCCGGCGCTGTTCTGGCAGGTGTGCTCACACCCCCCGTTCTCCGAGAGACACTCGTCCACGTCTGCACGGCACAGTGAGCGCGGGCATCGTGACCAATGAACAGCAATCATAGCTCCACATAAGGAGAATGCAACCGTGATATAGCCAGGGTCAGAGTGACCAAGACTAACAAGTGTGTTACTATGGTAACCACAACTCAGTGAGTCTCACTTTTGTAACAAGTCAACAATACCATTTCCACCAAACAGCCAGGGTGACAATGCTACAAGCTTAATGTCAACAGCATCTTCATTTCAACACCATAGCTGACACCATAACCAGAACACAGTGTCAATACCATTACAGCACTTGTCATCTAACACCAAAAATGAATATGGCTCATTCTTATCTTATTCAGAGTTTATGGAAGATTAAAGTGAGGGGTTTTACGTTATATATTGGGACAGAACCAAAATGAATAAACATCAATTTTGGATGTGCGGACGATTAAGGTCTACTATGAAAGTGATGACAGCAATTCCTGTCAGAACAAATCAAACTTGGATCGTACCATCACAGCCACAGCCAGATTTATTGAGGCGATATCCTGCCCTGCAGTAACACTCGTACCCCCCTGGGTAGTTGGTACAGTCTTGCTCGCAACAAGAATTCCCCGCTCCACACTCGTCCACATCTGCGAAAACAAACATGCATACCCAAATATGAATATGTACATGAACGGGTACACACAGGGTGACAGGACTGGGGTTTATTCTGGGCAGTGAAACAGGAAGTGGAGGTATGAGTGGTCGTGTGTGAAAGTAAGCCCTAATGCTGAAACTGCTAACATCTGGCTTCCAGTAACATAAGAAAAGGCTGTGTGATTATAGCTGTGAGAGTATATAAACAGGGTCAGCTTGCACTGCTCTCGGTGGGTCCGCGGTTGGGGTCGGGTTCCAGACCCACGCCCAGGCTCCTGTGCTACTCCCTGCTTACCCACGCATGTCCGCAAGTCGTCTCCCAGCTGGTAGCCGTGGTTACAGCTGCAGACAGGCCCGTTGGTGGAGTGCTGGCAGTGGTGAGAGCAGCCACCGTTCTCAGCCTCACAGCTGTTAACGATCTCCATCTCGATCCCTGCCAGAGACTCACGCTGAGACTGGAAACACACTGCTATACACACAGTCTATTACTGATAACACCGACACACAGACACTGTCTCACTGCTGCCAACTGCACTGCAAAGATACAGTACGTATTTCTTACACATGTCTTATGTATGTATGTACTCATAATATACTTACATGTGGGTATATCTTGTAGTTCTGCAATAATGCTGTGTACACTGTATGGCAGTGAAAGTTCTGTTATTTGTAAAATTATAGATACAAGACAGAAGTACTGTATATTGCTTAAAGACCTAGGCTCACTTCTCAGGAGGGGCATTGCTCCTGTACCCTTCAGTAAGTCACTCACTCTGAATTGCTTCACTAAATATCTGCCTGTATAATTGGACTGTATGTAAAGTGCGTAAGCTGTGTAGGCTGCTCTGGAAAATAATGTGTAATGTAAATGAACGGTGTATGTGATTGACGGGCAGTGCTGCTGAGGTGTGTGTGTGCGTGTGTGTATACACGGGAGGGGACTCACTGTAGCACTGCTTGCCATCCGCACCCAGCTCGTAGGCGTGGTCGCAGGTGCAAATGAAGGAGCCGCGAGTGTTGCGGCAGCCATGGGCACAGGATGCCTCTCCTGTTTGGCACTCATCAATGTCTGTCACACACACACACACACACACACACGCACACGCACACAGCTATGTATCCACAGTACTGAACGGCAGTCTTACAAAATGCTATATGAAGCCTAAATGCTAATTATGACAGAACTATGTACAAAAACAACATAATAATATCAATCGATGTGTAATGACTTATGAACAAGTCAAGTCAAGTAGGACGGAGTGTGGCACAGTGGGTAAGGAACTGGGCTTGTAACCGAAAGGTCGCAGGTTTGATTCCCGGGTAAGGACACTGCCGTTGTACCCTTGAGCAAGGTACTTAAGCTGCATTGCTTCAGTATATACCCAGCTGTATAAATGGATACAATGTAAAGTGCTATGTAAAAAAGTTGTGTAAGTCGCTCTGGATAAGAGCGTCTGCTAAATGCCTGTAATGTAATGTAATGTAATAATGAACAAGAAAACGGAAGCATTCTGAACTAGGAAGGTGTGCTATGAACCAAGTTATGGATTGGTGGGCCATATCCCATACCTATATTATATCATACAGTGCATATACATTCACAGCATAGCATATAATGATAGTTGAAAAGTGCTCATGATAACTTAAATAGTTTTCCAATACAAAAAATGGCAGAAAACATCAGTAGTGAAAGAATGTTCCAGAAGGACAGGCCTGGTGACACTGAGCAGCTGTAGTTGGCAGGATGAAAGGTGGTGAGTCATGTGATGGCTGTGCTCATGCCAGACGGGTGCCCCACCTTCGCAGGCCTTGCCATCCGCAGCCAGCCTGTACCCAGGGTGGCAGTCGCAGTGAACCCGCCCCCCCTCGTTCTGACAGCGGTGCATGCAGCCTCCATTCTGCTCTTCGCACACACTGCGCACTGCAACGATACACAGCACTCACTGAAACCACTGCACACATACTGTTACTGTACAGTACACCAGTCCTTACACACGCACACTCACACACACACTCGATTCTACTCTTCACTGCGTACTGCAACGATACACAACACTCACTGAAATCATCGCACATATACGGTTACTGTATACTGTTACAACAGTCCTTACACACACACACACACACACACACACACAAATGCAAATGGCAATTTCAGACTCTTCCCCTTTGTTTGGCGCCCTCCAGATGTATGTCACACTAGGCAACCACCCTGACCACCCTGGTCGCCTTTTCCTAGAACCAGCCCTGAATATAAACATTACAGCTAAAATGTCTGTTGTATTTAGTGCCTTATCCATATCTGTGGTTAGCACTCTTGATACTCATCCTCATGACAAAAAAGAATACTTTAAAAAGGATGGTCTGAATATTAATAATAGGTTGACCCAGCATATTTGTCTTGGATCAGAGAACAGTGAAACAAGATTTATTAGTCCTGATCAGGTGATTAGCTGCATTTTTAGTTGTCAGGTGTCAGTGGAGCTCACTTCAAGTGTATTTACATTTGACTAATACCTGTATCACATTGATCTTGTGTGCTAGAGAAATCTGTCAGTGCTGTGTGTGAGTGGCAGTAAGTCTAATGTATAATGTTATGTAGAGCACACGGGACAGGGGGGCGGGGGTGTACTTACGTGTGCAGTGCTTGCTGTCCTGGGCCAGCTCGTAGTTATGTCTGCAGCGGCACTGGAACTGTGCAGGGGTCAGCTGAACACACACGTGCTCACAGCCCCCGTTACTGACCGCGCAGGAGTGCACCGCTGGACGGACAGACGGACAGACAGACAAGTGAAAACATGAATGAACAGAACAGGTAGCAGGATAATAGCAGAGACGGGAAAGGCACATACTGTGCAGTAAATAGACAGACTGACACAGACAGGCAGACTAGTAAATAGGCTGAAAAACACAGGCAGACAGACTAGATCGAAAAATAGACCAGTGGAAAACCAGGCCAGCTGGCTATTGTAGACAGATGGACTGAGGAAAAGAAATGAAATATTTAAACATGTTTGCTCTCAGCCTTATGCTCAGTGAAAGCAAGTAAACACACACAACAAAACAGGAAAAGCAAACAAAACTCATGGGTTCCAAGGGTTTCAAGGAAATAAAAAGCACATTTCTAATACATTTTTATATATAATGAATATGTACTGAATTACATATTTAATTTGCTTTGGGAGATTTTCTTTGTACACTTCAGACATGTGCTTTGCCAGAAGTAAATGAATTTCACACATTCCTGATTTATATGTCAAGAAATTTCCAGACGATACTCAGGGTAGGAGTGCTTGTGACCCCTCCCACAGTAATTCTCCCATGAGCATGTTTTGCCGCTTGTTAGGCTGCAGGTGGTTATTTTTCTTGCTGTTACCTATCCATATTCCAGACTCAAATATCTCAGCGCATTATAAGGGTCATTCAGTATCTGACCCTGAAAAGCAGGTATGTGGGATATGCACGGGGCTCTGCCGATGACAGTCATTTGCATGTCCTCTGTGATTGGCTGTGTGGTCAGCCAGCGGTGAACATAGCATGTGGCGTGCACGCAGCCTTCCTGTGTCCGTCCCATTCCAGTCGCCACACCAGGGCTTACTATAGCCTGGACCCGTCATGAGCTGTCATTTTTATTTAAAGAAACAACACGTCACCACTCTTTTCCAAGATTAGGATCAGATGAGCTGGAAAAGTGGTAATAAAATGTGACTTGTCTCACTTCAAATGAGAGGAATTCAAGATTTAAAGAGAACATTACTTTGCATGAGAAGTTGTCAAGATTGTACACATTTTAAATCACATTGAAGGTATTCATGAATGTAGAAAAATGTTGAATATAATTTCAATTTAATCCAAAAGATAATCTGCCAAATAATAACATATATGAATCATAAATATGTAAATACATTTGTCTCACCTCTTTCCCATGAAATAAGATTCTAATATTAAAGTATAAAATATATTTAGAGAAAAGGGGAGCTTTACACCAGTAACAGTATGGTTAACCTGTGCATGCAGTTTGCGTGCACAAACCACAAACGTGACCCATGTCACAAATCACTCAATGGTCACATCTGTCTCCCTGTTCTCATACTGAACTTGATGTGGTTTACTGCAAAGACCCCAATGGCTTAATCCATGTGCTACGGTACGTACAGTATAAGTGTGATGGCGTCAAATCGCCCTGTGACTAAACTTTTCGCATAGTTTCAAGTGTAATCAAGGATTTTCATATGAAATCAATGCAATATGTGTTATGACCACACCCGGCCCCAGGCTTCCAGACCGGCGGTGGAAGAAAGGACGCTGGAGAAGGACCCATTTAAGGTTCGGTAAAGCTGACCCGAGTGACCCGGGCGTGTCTCACCGATGCAGGTGCGGGCGTCGACATGCAGCCGTGACCCCGCGTTGCACTCGCAGCGGTATGAGCCCCTGGTGTTCACACACGTGTGCTGGCAGCCTCCATTGTGGACCTGGCATTCGTCAACATCTGCAGGAGGGGACAGGTGAGGAGAACTGCTGTTAACATGGCTATTGACATGACTTCAGAGGGGGAAAAAAAAGTCATTGGAGCAGAGGACAGCAAAACCTCACATTGTCAGACAGACAGGCAAATACTGGACACCTGGGACTGTCTGTTAAGGTGTGTAGTTACAATTATAAATTAAATGCATAAACTGAATCTATTTTACATTTTAGAACAATAAAAATGTAAAGACCCCCTTTGTTGACTTGGCCCTAATAATAACAAAAACAAAACTAACAAAAAAAGGAAATGCCAGTTATTTAGGTTTCACATTAACAGTGCCTTAAGGTATTGCAAGTAATGTTTAAATTAATTTTTATAGGGAACAAAGAACATATAACTTGAACATAACAATTTACTTACTGAAACTTGCCTGTTAACTTGGACTTGAAAGTTAACTTGACTCGGACTGGAAAGTTAAGACTTGAGACTTATTTGTGACTTGCATAACTGTGACTCAGTCCCATCTATGCTGGCGGTTACTGCTGGCAGAGGTATGCCCCCCTGCCAAGTAGCTTTCTCGTCTGCTTTGCCCCCGGTAATCAAATCCAACATTAATCTCCCAGCAATGTCATATACAGCAAACACTCCACCGAACAGTTGTATTGAAACAATCAATACTTCTAAGAATTTGTTTTCACAATGTTGAATTCGAGAAACAGCACAGTCTTATTCCTGCCTTTCAAGAGATGTCTCTGGTCAGATACAGATTCTCTGTATTAACTAGAGGATCAGCTCCTTTGTTTTTTCTTTCATTTTTCTTATGCAGGAGTCAATATTTAATTAATCAATTCAAGTTGATACTATCACAGTTAATGAATGCTCAAGGCCATGTATCACGACTCATATTCTTCTTGGACACATCTCTTCATGGATGCTTCTGAATGACGGAATTAAGTATATGGAGCTGAGGTTAGTCTATGGAGCTGTGGTTAGTCTATAGAAGGTGGTTATGTTTACTGTGTGGACGTACTCCTACCCCACTTAATACATGGTGATGTCTGTGTCTATGCCTATGTGACATGCCTCACTTACTTGGATTCAGGTGTCGTGCACCCATGGTGGTATCCATTATATCCATGGAAGAAAGTATAGCAGTTGATGTGATGGTATCTAGAACACTAGGTGCTGTCAGTACCTGGAGTCGGACTAAACCTACTCCAGAACCACACGAGAAACACCAACGACTGTCTAACAGTCACTATGACTCCAGCAGTGCCAGGTTCCAGTATTACCAATGAACAATTTGGGAAGAAAACAGCATGACACCATACAGGTGCCATGGGATCCAAATGAGCAGTTTTTACAGTGAGAGGTTACATCAGTGGTAATCAACCCTGTTCCTGGAGATCTACCATCCTGTAGGTTTTCACTCCAAACATAACAAAGCACATTCAACGGCTGAATGTCTGCATTGAGAGGATGGTAGATCTCCAAGAACAGGGTTGGTTACCACTGGGTTACATCAACAACACCTGCCAGTTCCCATCTACCTGGTTTCTGGCACAGCAAAGAAGCTCAGAGTAGAAGAGTTTCAGAGTAGTATCAGCACATTAGGGGGAACTCTCAGAATCTTTCTTTCATTCTCACTTGTATCTCTCATTTTCCAGTGCATTCCAAGGGGCAGAGTGGTTCAGTACTGCCCTATTTCTGAGTTATCAGTCATATTCAGGGTTTAATTTTTTGTCAAGAGAACTCAAATTAAGAATTTCAATGCTGTGTTTTCATAGTGTGGACCTGCTGGAGGATCAACTTTAGAGCAAAAACCAGCAATGAGTCAAACGAACACATATGAAGTAAGTACAGACCTTTGCATCTACATGCATCCTGTTATAGATGCTGAAGGAAGCAATCAGTCCTTTCGAGAGCAGTCACTGTACACCTCAAATAGCCCAACCCCACAGCCACTATGCACCTCTAACCCACAGCATCTGGGTTCCAGCATCTGTCTACAGCCTCCTTGTCTTCAGGTCTCAGGAATGTCTATGCTCAGTGACCCACAGAAGTCATCTCTTCCAGATGCCAAAACCTGTGCTACAATTAACCTTAAATACTTTTGTGAAAGGCAGATTCCAACTTTATGGGTTTGAAAAAAGCCTGAAAATGGATTGTTTTCTTCAGCTCCACCCCAAAACCACAATTGTGCTGATCACAAACTTCCAATGTTCAGAGGTTATCTCAGTGGCAGAAAAAAACTTTACTGGGCTGTGTTATAAACCAGCAAGATTGTGGATCACCACACCACCACCTTCACCACACTATATAGCCCCTAACAGAAATGACCTCAAATGACCTCAAATACAGGCTGCAGCAGACATCCCAGAAACATAGCAGGTCTGAACACATAGACTCCTGTCTCATGTGTAGTGAACTGGTAATTCCTGGGAATGTGACTGTGAAACCATAGCGATTTCAGGGTCATTGTTGTTGACCCTCATGCAAAGAAATTTTTTTAAAATAAATTTGAAGTGACAAAACAGCCAGGCAGAAATGAAAAGAAACAAATATCTGAGCTAACAGACGGTTATCACAAACGCAAAGACTGAAATGGTTCAACACCAGTAATTTAATGACAGATGCTTTCTGACAGCTTGAATCAGTATGATGCTTGATAGCACTGCCTCGAAGGTAAAGTGGCTTTCATAAAGTTTGTGTGAGGGGCAGAGACTGGTGCAGTAATTACAGGGAGCTACAGTTTCCTGGCTGAACCCTGGACACCACGCAGCCTCGCACTCCTTAGGCTTGGCGCCCACAGGCAAGACGCTACTGGTCAGTGACATCATTAAAAATATCAATCTAGAGTAGCAATGTTCCAAATAATCATCTTGGAGCTATTACTCCCTTTATTAGGAGGATACTCCTATCCTTCCCACACATTCTACAACTTCCAGAGGCTCACAAATCAGGGACAGTTAAAAAGTATGTGCAGCAAACAAAACATTTGACATTTTAACAGCTAAAAATATTCTCTTAATGGGAACCATGCTGACATAAAGATTTAATGTGAAGATTTTATGAGCTTAAGTGCATTTTTTACAAACTGTTTTGGGAACATTCTGCGCATGGTTGTAAATAGCCGCTGAATGACTACATGGCTACTTCCTGGAAGCCATCAGTGTCATACAAAAGGCTGCTGAATGTGTACTGAAGGCACCACATTTACAACAGGAGCGCTGCTTGCTTGGAACAGGATGGGGCCTTCTGTTGTATACTTCTAATGAGGAAATAGTGTGAGTAATGGGCAATGAATGTTAATGGACAAATGGGGATTGTGGATAATGAGAGCAATGGCCATAAGGATGTAATGACAGTATTGGAGGTAATAAGAGTAGTGGGACTTACCCTGACATGTCTTGCCATCCTCCTTCAGCTCCTGGCCACTGGGGCATTTGCAGTAGAAGCTGCCAATGGTGTTGCAGCACAGAGCCTCACAGCCTCCGTTAGTCTCCTCGCACTCGTTCACATCTGAAAAGACAGCGGGGAGAAATCAGCCAGAGAAGCACTGAAACTGCAGCTCAACCGCTGGCCACTGACACTATAGCCACGGACACTCAGAGTAAGTCTCACAAACACTGACACTGTGTGTCGATCAGAGAGCCACTGACATTGAATAAATCTTGAGCGGCATGCTGATCTGCAGACCTCAAGGGAAACCAAACATGGTGAAACCCTCACTGTCATCGCAAACATATTAACTGAGAGAAAGCAGAGCCTGTGTATGACCCTCCTACCCTTCACCAAAAACCCCTAAAAGCTTTATGTTTAACTTAAACATACAGCCTCTCAATCTTACTCTCAATTCACTTATTCACCCCTCGAAAACAGTCTGATCCCTGGGTCAGTGGCAGAGATTATATATCTACTTGCGCTGAAGTTGGAATTCTGAATTCCTGTACTGTAATTCATTGTGGATTATGGATGTCATAATTAGTACTGTGTATGTTTGGGGCTGGTTCTCTCTCGCTCTCTCTCTCTCTCACACACACACACCTTCCAATAAGCTGCTGGCCCTTTGACTAATCTGGGGCCTGTTCCTGTCCTATGGGATGGAAGATAGCTGTGGCAACGATGGAAGATGCAAGATGATCTGTTACCTGTTGAAACTGACACTTGCAACAAGTGTAAATTTGCTCACCAAATGAATAGTTATATAGCAGTCAGCTATGGTTTTAAGATAGGTAGAGTTGGCTGCATAAAAAAAATAGGGTCCATGATAAACACATCACTAAATTAGGACTTATTTATCTTGAACGATGGGCTTTGATTGAGTTGAGGCATCCAATCCTAGTATGATCGTCAGACACTTCTATATTATTTTTACTGAAATACCCAATTCCTAGTTATAATTACCAGTTGGATGTAGACATGAATGCTATTTACTGGTTGGAAGATGGTAATTACGCTAAATGCCATATGACATGAACGCCCCATGAACTCTTGTTCATTGGGGGAAACAAGGGGCCCTCTGGGGTCTCCCGCGTGTGTCAGTTCTGGTGCGGTTTATTTTTCCCCCAGCAAAGTTTCATCGGCGACGGGATTTCGTACGAACTTGAAGCCTCTCACACGTTGCTGAGTTTTGTGCGCAAGATTGAGCACAGCGGGCGGGGTGGTCAAAGGTCAGGGTCTACAGCATGTGAGGTCACGAAGGCCCTGTCCATTCCGATTATAAGGCGAAGGACCGGCCATGGGGACTGGAGTGTGAAGGGCGGAGGTTGAGAGCGATGACAAGAAGACACGCCCCACCACACACGGTGTACTGAGGTTAGACTGCCTAGGACCCCTCTCGAGGGATGATGGCAGCAGCCGCCAACATCGCCACCACCACACCCAACTGTTTCTCAGGCCTTTGCGCAATCAAACTCTTTGGTCAGTCCCACCCCCAAAGTTAGAGTGCGGCTCCTGCGATATACCCTCATTCTTGCATTCTTATATTCTTTGTAGCATGAAGAATTCTGAATGAAGAAGTAAACTTGTACACAGGGGAGGCAGGCTGGCCAAATGCTTTGTTAACAATTATGGTTTATTATGGTATAACTACTCTGTCTCAGCTGCGTTCAGATTCCGTTGAACTTAAGTGGGCTGCTTTATTTATTTATTAAAGTTATTTCACATTTTTCCTCCATCCTGTTTCAAATAAACCATTAACAGACCTCATGAATCTAACTGCAGTAGTTATTGTTTATTGAGAAAGGTGAAAATACATTTTGCTCATTTTCATACATTCAGATAAAGGCTAGATATTGAGATGAGTTTTGCTGCAGGTCCAAATCAGTGTTGCATGTAACTAAGGAGAGATGACCAACGGGCAATGGCACTCTCAGAGTGATGGTCGGGGGGGATAATGAAACCAATTTCAAATTCTTCTAATACATCACATTATTACAGATGGTCTGCATGGTGATGACCCCAGTGACCTCTGAAATCATGAGTGGGTCGCCTGACTGTTTGGAAACGGGCTACACCCACCCCTGACCCCAAGGGGCAGTACTGGGATTTTTCGCTCTGCTCCACTGTAGGTCAGCTTTCATGCCCTACAGTACTTCCCTGATCCTGGTAATCTCAGAGAAACCTATATTTTTCATCTTTGACCTTGAGGGGGAGCTGTAAAAACCTTTAATATAGTGAACTTATTCCAGGTCAGTGATACAGTATCTCCCACCTAAGGCATTGCGCTAGTAATAAAGAGATACAATGAGATGGAGAGGCCCTGGTGTACAGGTGCTCAGACCCAAAGTGACCTTGAAGTTTTGTTCTTTATTCACCTGTTAGAGGTACCTCAGGCACACTGAAATGTAAATCACCATTCCCATTTAATGGTTAATGGTCTGGAATCCCAGTTACAGTCAATAAAGACAATAAATCTCAGATCTGAGCTTGAGAGGAATTTAAGATTATCAACAGAATCTACCTTCAGATCCTTCCAGAATCGTTCAGATTTTCAGTTGATATAAAATGTAATCAGCAAAACAAAATGTAATACTTTATTTCCTTGTGGGTTGATTTTATGATCAAGGTCAAATGCGATCACACTGGAGAAAAAAGGTCAGTCAGAATTCACCGATTGGATATTCAAATGTTTTTTGTCATAAGCTCTACATAAATATTTTACCAGTTATAGTACATGGTCCCAACAAGATTGAGGTACATGGCAGGACAGAGGTTTAATCTCCATAGGTGTGTAGTATGACTTCTGAGATCATCATTACAGTAACACTTCACTGCTGACACTCTGGGCCAAGAAAAATGTGTACGCTATCAGCAGACCACGTGCTGATGCATTAACCCATCACTCACAGAAACCTGTCTTCAGAGCACTGCCCTATCTGTCTGTCTGTCATCTATGGTTAACTAAGCTCACGGCCACACCAGAGGCAGACCTCTTCCTTAGTCCTTGTTTAATTATCTCTGTTGTGGCTACTCTGTAGTCCCTGCAGTAATGATAAGAAATAATCTTTTACAAAAAATGTAACAAATTCCTTTTTTTTTTGTTAAATGTATTGTAATGCATTTTGTTAAATGTATTCTAATGCATTTTTACAAATGATCATCATGAAGTTTATTGCAGCAGTTCAGGTTCAGCATTTTGCTCACAGACAGCAGGGCTTTTTGCCCACTTTGTGCCACAGCACAGTCTTTACTCTAGCCTCTGGACAGTGTGTCAGCATTTAACCGGTTTAGCAGAGGCTGTGCACTAGACTTAGCCTCTATAGTGATAGCCTCAACTCAGTCTCTATTCGGGCCATAGCCCCAGTGTTGTAAGCTGTAGTCCTTTTAGAAAGAAGATTTCCAAAGTCTGACAAATATAAATACTTGCTTTCACCATTTTTAAAAAATCAATGAATCTATGAATTCACTAATATAATCTACTGTGCTCCAGGTCAGCGTCATCCTTAGAGTACACTGAACAGTTTTCTCTGGGGTTCATTGAACTGTTTTCAGAAGAGTAGCTCTCTGTGGATCTGCTCACCTTGGACCTAGGGCACCAAACCCACTTTTGTTACATTCCAATGAAACACGCAACTCTACTATTATACAGGACTCAAATCACTTCTTTAAAATAACTTGAGCAAAAAACTGTGCGTGGGCACCAGAAAGCTGTGAAAACCACAAGTTAACCACGATGTTACATTACAGGCATTCGATGTGTGAAAATTAATGACAGGAGATGAAGAAGTGAACAGAAAAGTTATTTCTAGAAGCTTCAATCACTAATCCTATCCACTTGTGACCAAGGGGCTGTAATTGGTGTGTGTTTCCTTTGCAGCCGTTTAATTGTGGACAGATTTTCACAGGGAGCGGTTCTTTTGGTTCCTTGGAAAATCGGATGTGCCATTTAAAGTATTTCCTCTCAAACATTTAAATGACATGAGTAGGCCTAGAACTGACCCATAAACTGTGGAAAAGGAGCTTTGATAAAGTACTGTACTGGAAAACAGCTCTTAAAATATACTGCAATCACAATGCAGCTGGCTTGGAAGGTAGTCACAAATATATATTTATCTATTCTTAATCCCAAACTAAAGCTACTCCAGGTATACAGATATTCTGAGAGCGGATGGGCCCCTGGTCAAGACATGAGGGGCATGTGCTGGTACTATATCAGTATAATATACCATTTCCAAACTGTTCTCTTGCTACAAAGCTTTACCTCAACCTAGTATGACAAAATATATTTGGTTAATTGTAACATTTATGACAGTATTTAAATTAAACTAATTATTAAAGATACAAAGCAAAGTGAAACTAAGTACTGGATAAGTGAGAAAAAAACTCATTAACGGTTTTCAGGTCTGACTCTTGAAATAAGGAAAACAATAGACAATAGAGTGTTTGTCTAAGAGTTCTCATGTGAAGAGCTTACACAGACAGAATGTGCCCAAATTCCCCACATATTTGTCTTTCAAAACAGCTGTCTTCTGTTCGACTGTTTCGTTTCCCAGGGCATGTGTTGACAAGATGCATGCAGACAAATGACTGATCCCAAAGAGACCCATCAGCAAATCAGCCTTATCATTCACTCAGTCGTCTCTTTTTATGCCATACAACACGCCCTCCCCCTCCCCTTACTACATCAGTGTTTCTAAATACAGTTTTTCCTGCGGGCTATAGAAAATGAATCTACACCCTCTCAACCAATAATGAACTGGTATATATTGTGCTGTGTGTGAACATCATATGTTTGCATTAGATTATCTTAAACTTGTCCCATTTTAACCAGAATTACTTGATAGTCACGTAAGTCAGAGAGAGAAATTTGATGACTGAATCTGCAAAGTAAAGATAATGCAGTCAGTGTCAATCATTCATTTTTTTCATATTAAAAATGCCATATTTGATACCTTTTCATGATGACTTTTTTGTAGAAATATTAATTCAATGTGTTTGCATTCTGTAATTGCTCCTCCATACAGTATACTATTTTCAACCAGTGGTGTGACAATCCTGACAAAAATTTAAATGCAATGATGCACAAACAGGAACTTGCAAGCCGAAGGCGAAAGAGCAAGCACCTAAAATCCAAAAAGCGTCTTTAAAACTAGGTTTGATATGGTGCTCAATGGTTGTCTCTCTGTAGTCATCTTTCTGCAAAATACACTACCTCTGGATTATCTTCTAAGAAAAATAAGGACTCAAACTGCTCCTAGTAATAGCTTAGTTCTGAATGGAACTCTGGTATTTGGAGTGTGAAAATGAACCTTTGTGACCACCTGTCACCAGAAATGTAAACAAATCCACCAAAACTGACAAATTAATGATAAACAATTTAATTGATATCTCTAAAAAGTAGAGTAGCTGAGTAATTAAAAAGGCAAATTAATTAACTGGTACAAACTGGAAAAAAGTATGAGGATGGAGAGTCAGAAAGGGCTAAATGGCTTTTGCCAAAATAGAATAGAATACCAATCAGTTTCATTGTTGTGACATTCTAATAGAGAACAATAAACATGACCTCTGACCGCCCTGCTGTGCCCTGTGTCGACAGACAGAGAAAATGTCTAATGTCAGTTTGACCCCATTGAAAGCATTCTTTATTTGAGGTTTTTTCACATTTTCGTTGTATGGTGTAACAGATGGTGTGTAAACACAAGTACATGCACTTTCGCCATTGGGCATGAACATGTTGAATGTACTTTGGCTGTGAGTTGAATATTTAATCTCACTTTTGCCATGGAGTGTACATATACATTTCAATCTTGCAGTGGTCAAGAGCATAAATGGACCTTTTAATGTTACTTTCTTCATGAGGCATAAATGAATATGGGTCTGGGTGGTTTCTACGATCGATTCAAAGACATGGAGACTGTGGACCTCTGCCCTTGTGATCAATGCTGCAGATAATACAAATCTCTACTTAGACCCCTCAGTTTGACCCCTGACCCTCTACATGAGCAGTGCCCCCGTGGTATTCGTCAGGGCCTGACTGTTTGACCTCTGGCCTTGGGAGATGCCCAGCTAGGGTCTGCCTACCCTGGGTGTGACAGAGAGGTCATGGTGAATTCCAGAAGGTCTCTCTGGTTTTAAACTTTCCCCTCTCCTTAACTGGTCATTGAGTGATCTGGGAAGGAACGTTCCAAAGTCAGTGTATCAGCTACCCGGTTCTAGGTCCTAATATTACTCTGTATCTACAGTGCTTAAAAGAGATGGAATGAGAGATTACATAGTACAGCGTTTTGTTTAACTTATTTTTTTATTTTGTGCATATGAGACCAAATGTTCTATGAACCAGTAGGCTGATGATCCCTTGATCTTAGAAGACAGACCAGCATTTGGAGGGCTGGAATGATAGGGTGGGATCTCCCTTTGGACGCGAAAAATTATATCATTCTCCACTAACACTAAGGTCTTAGATTCTATTAATCTCTCTGGTCAGAAATATTCAGGTAATGAAAGGTTTTCATTTCATTTCCTTGACATTTCCAATGAAGAGATCATGATGCTTTTATCCTACAGGGGACAAACTAGCCTGAAAATTAATGCTATATGTCTTCATGCTATATTAGAATTTTGGTGCTTGTGTTCTGCACCTGGGGTCTGTAAGATGTAATACAAGCTATTTTGACAGATAAGACTTTTTTTCATGAAATAGCACAGAGCAAAAAACTACAGCTGGGAAACATCTCCCACATGATGCATGGTACTCTCTTCATCATAAGACTGTTTAGATAAACAGGGGTGTGTGGAGAATCCCAGGATCACTCATCATACCATGTACATCATGATATCCCAGAAATCTCCACTCCATCTGTCTGCATTGAAATCTCAGAACAGATGAAGGTCTCAGCACCCAAAGGCCAGACCTGAAAAACCAGAAATAAACAAGGTTTCCTGATTTCACATCTCACAGCCACAGCCTCCTTCATCGGATCCCCTGATTTTAGCTACAATCAGCCTCATCCAAGTTCCTAATCTCCACAGGTATAACCAGCTTTATCTAATCTCTTGATCATGACTGTAGCCAACTTAGTCTGATCCACAGATATCCCCATGTACATGTGATATCTCACGCTGACAGCTATACTCAACTTAATCAGATCTCCTAATCTCCACAGATATAACCAGCATCATCTGAGCTCCTGCTATCCACAGACAGACTGCATTTGACTCCAACACATCTAAAATGATCTTGGTCCTATGAGAAGGTAAAGTGTGAGTGATCCGCTTTGGCGTCACTGCAGACTCATGCCACAGTGGTCTCGGATGACAGCTGGTGTTCGGATGGGTGGGCTGCTGGGGGTCTGTATGAAGCGGGTGGATCACCCGCTGGGGTCTGGTTTGCGTGTGACCGCACTCTCAGCAGGTGGACTCTCGGAAAGGTCAAAGGAGCTGTTGGTTTAACAGCAAGGCAGCAGGGTAGAAAAGAGCCCTAATTCCTCACTCCGGGTTCATGTTCTGTGGGCTTTCATCTCATAAAGGAGGGTGTCAGATTCTGCTTGTGTCACCTTCACTGTCAAAGAATGGGCCGTCACTTTGTCTCTGGCTAGCACCATGGCAATTTGACAAGATACAAGATGCAGACAGTATGACCCCTGACCTCTGACCCCGTGACCAGAGGCCTCTGATTTACTGTAGCACCACCCCAGAAGAAACAGGAAGCTGGTTCTAAAATTTCAAAAATGGAGAAATACATTTCCCAGATATTGTTATGCTAAAATGTTTTTCTTGTTTAAAGTCTGCAGTTGAAATCGTATTACAAGAGTTAACTGAGATGTAGTGGATTCTGAAAACACATACCTGGAGTAACGGCGCATTAAATGTTAGAAACTGAAATGCTGAAATCCGATCAGGAATCAAACTTTGATTCAATCAACATTTTGTAACATAACATAGTAATTCTTGAACCTCTCTTTGTTCTCTCATTCCAAAGTGTGAATAAAAATAATTCCTTGATACTATAAATTTACATTCACTTCATACACTGAAATGTGTGTACACTTTAGTCCAAAGGAATTGGCATGCACGTTGAATGACAAACAAATATGCCCAGGTATGCTTGTACTGTAAATAATTCAGTTTTGTGGAAAATTATGTCTGCTGGCTCTTAAAGTTCAATATGCCAGAGGCAAGCACTGAAGGATTCTTTGAGTCTGTTGACACTGTTTTCCCTGTAGATAAACTTCCTGTGATTGATTAGGGCAATTATAGCCATAAATTATGTAAAACATCGAAAGGTCATGTTAAATTGACTCTGCGTGGCCCCTACTGACGTAAATACGTATTCTGGGTTAGAAAATAAATGAACCAGAAGTAACCGTTGTCAACATTTTTTGGATGGCCTGCGAATGAGTTAATGAGACCAAGAGATAAGTGTAGAGAAGGGGAGATAGGGAAGAGAGGTGATGAACAGACAAAAAGAATGGGAAAGATGGGTATGTAGAGGTGTACGCTTCAGAGAGGTATTTAGAACAGGAGATCTGAACCAGAGACTGTTTGCTAATAATGTTTTGCAAACGTCTGTCAGATTAAACTCAAATTCATTTGATACATGTGACCCCCAGAGCGTAATCAGCTGCAAGTTTTCATCGTTGCAGCTGTAAGATGTCTAATGAGGTGAGTCCAAGCGATACACAGCAGGTAGTTTCCACAATTAGGAGAGATTAGGAAGTGCGGGAAAGGCCGACCGGGAGAACACACACAGGGCTGTCGTTGGTATGCTGGTTCAACATGGAGAGACGGACACTGGAGCTCCAGCTCCCAATCATCTCCCGAAAAGGTGAGGGTATTAGGAACGAGGATTTCCTGTTTGTTGCAAAAGCAAAAAAGGGCAAATAGCTGCTCTGTATTACACTCGTTCGGTAACTGGCCTTGTAGATCAGAAGCTGCTGGTTAAATTGCCATGAGGGGCCAGTGTACCCTTGAACAAGGTGCTTGCTCTGAATTGCTCCATAAACATCCACTGAGTGTGAGTGTGTGTGTAAAGCAAAAGTAAGCATTTTAAGATCTGAATAAGGGTGTCTACTAATACATTATTTAATAATGCAACTGACCAGTCACACTGATGTTGTTCAACTCAACTTTTTTTTAACCTTTATTCAACTCATTACTGTATATTAACTGAGAATCTAATTCTTGATTGCAGTGCTTGTCTATGTAATCAAATTTGACGGACGTAGGGCATAAATAAACAGTCGGGTGTACAGTTTTGTAGAAAGATAATCTGAACACAGGGGTTAACAGCTAACTTTCAAAAGTTCTGTGGAATGGTTAATGACCACACATAGGACCACAAAGAATGGAAATTTCTTATCAGAATAAGGCTGTGTAACAAAAGAGAACCCCGAAAAAAGAATAAGACTGAAGAGAGAGGAGACCCAGAAGAGAGCTGCCTTTGGTGAGGCAAGAGCCAGGCCAGACCACAGCTGGCCTTAGTGCAGGATGCTGGTGGAAGTGGTCGAGGTAGTAGAAGAGGCCAACTTTGGTACACTGTTGGTTGTGTTAGGATCAAACAACCTTTGCTAATCTGTTAGCAGCCAGCTGTGGCCCAGTAATACCTACATTATTCCCTCAGTGTATTTAATTCAGCAGTCAGTGTGGGACAGCCCTGTTGTCTGGCAGCAATAAGCGATAAGTACTCTCAGCAGGTGCAAAAGGCCCATGAATGTTTCTTGTGCAAATTCCACTGAAGCACGGCAGTCCGGAGATAAAGAACTCGCTGAAAGATGTTCGAAACATTCAACAGAAAGCTTTTTCCTGTCCATCTTTAGCTGACAGATGCACTTTAGAAAGATAGCTGTCCAGACAACAACAAAAAAACACTGAAACGTCAGTCTGTATCACTTATTGCGTCTTGGAATTCCTTTCCAACCAGATGAGAAAACAAACAGGACCCTGGCCTTTCTAATGGCCTCCTGTTGGACACGTGAAAATTGTGCGATGGACACTACTTTTGAATACTGATTCCTTAACTAAGGAGAATGGTGGGAGCATTCCAGATTTTATTTCTAGTGAGGACAGGAGTGCAACAAATATACAATTCTATATTATTTCTTAAGGCCTAATAGTATAATGTGCACCCTCACACACTATTGAGTGCTTGATTCAATACATGCATTTCTCAGATTCAGTACATACCATTGGAAGTTTGATATGTACCGAGTTTAAAAGTTAATTGTTTGAAAAAGATTTGTTTGTGCAATTTGGAACAACACTGGATCCCACTACAACCGTACTGTCAGGAATGACATGAGGCTGACATGTCACTCAATGAGGATGATGTCACCAAGGCTTTCATCAGCTCACACTCCCTTAACTGTCACCAAGGATCCAGGCTGGACATATAATCATGAAGGAGAATGTACACCTACACATGGGACTCATGGATCTGCCTGGACCTGCAATGACTTAGAGGCGATGTGTCACAAACACACACACAAACACACAAAGGTTTTCTGGCATGCTTTATAGCACCTTATAAAGTGACTGGAGGGTCCTATTCAGTGCTGAGCCCCCGATTGTGTTTCAGATACAGGAAGGCTCAGATTGTTCTGAAGTAGCTTCAGCCATTGCACTCCAAACATAGAAACATGTCCGCCACAAAATGTCACAACATTGAACAGCCCAGTTATTCTGTTTGACTGCACAGGACAGGAATCAAATCAGGAATCAAATCTGGAGGTCTTTAGTGGAAAGTACACACTTCAAAAAATTGCCTGTCATGTATAGCTATCATGAAAAACAACAACATCCTCCTCCTTTGTAACACATTGTTCCACTGACTGGACTACCACAGTGCCAACAAATAACATTCCTGGGTTCCCACTTTGCCTGACAGAAGGCACTCATTTTATTGGGGAGGGCAAAAGACTCTTTTCTACAAAGTACAACATTTAGAGTAAGAAAATGGCCTGGAATTATCCATGGAAAGAGCTAAAATAAAGAAAATGTATGAGAAAGAATTAATGAAAAGGGTAATACTGCCTCAGGCATATTACAGGAAGTACAGACTTAACTGATTCACGGTAAGATCCTTAACTTAAGACCCATAAATTATTTGAATTAAAAAGACAGGAGAATTATATGGAGCAATAAAGCAACCATAGTCAAACTAAGGGAGGAGATGCAGTATGGCACATCAGCCTTGAGAATCGTTCTTCAGCAAAACCCCAAATTCAATGTAATACCCTAGAGGCTGTTTCACTGAAAATCCACCATTACCACAACCCACTGCTGTGGCTGGATGGCTGGAGAAACAGAGGTGAGGCCTAGTCACCATCCAACCGTATTTATTGTAAAGCGGTATGTTGGCATGCATTCAGCTTTGATGGAGAAGAGGTAAGGGAGGCGGAACCCTCAGTTCTTTATGACGTTGATAGACACCGTAGAGACTGTAGGCATAGTGAACGGTGTAGACACATTGAGGTGTTAACTCGATAGGCACCGATGTTCTACTCACCGTACTGGCAGCTGGGCCCATTGAAGCCAGGAGGGCAGTCGCAGAGCTGGGAGGAGCTTTGTCCACATTGTCCTCCATTGAAACACACACCATAGCTGCAGACCGCTGAGAAAGAAAGAGAGAGAAAGAGGTGGGCCTTCAGCGGAAGGAAAATGTACTCTTCCAATACAAATTGGAAATTAAATTATACTTTAATAAAAAGCAACACAGAACAAACAGCACCTTTACAGGACAAAGGACTCATTTATAATGATATAACTGTACAGGACAGAAGCACTCACAAAACAGCTCTTAGTAGCTTGCAAGGGAAATTATCACAGTTTGTGGGCATCAACACAATTTTTAAAATGCAATTTGCCAGGCTTCTTGGTGCCACTGATGTACAAATGCTGTATAAGCCAGAGAGAGTGATGTCAGGGGCTGAAGTGCGCATTGTCAATCTGACGACATCACGGTTCAGCTCAACTTAAATACCACATTCCCAAAGGCAGGGCCACTCTAAATAAGCAAATACTATGTACAGAGGGAAAGCAGTGAATGAAGTAATAACTGTATGTTTGTCACATTCCACACACCACATTGTTCCCTTCCCACTACCGCATCACAAGGCATACATCCTCTACAGCAACCACACAAACCCGAGCTCTGCTGCACATATGCTGCTGTGTGCCAACACACAGTGTGTTCTATGGGAGTGGTTTCCACACTGTGGATAATGTGATACTTGCAACAAAAAAAAGAAAAGAAAAAAGAAGTACACTCATAAGAGTCATTCAAACCAGACAAATTGAATACTGCACAGCAATACTTATAGTGGAAATGGTGTGGTTTTGTGCTGGGAAATATACTTCAGTCTTCAGAGAAAAAATGAAAAACGTTGGTTGGTTTCTGTATTTTCACTCAACAGGCAACAAATTCATCCAAGTGTTGACACGCTGTCCGAACATCCAGACAGCTGGCCCTGTCTTAGGTTGCCTGGCTGACCCATCTCTCCAATCAAACATCACAACTCCACTGCTTCCACGGTAACCATACATGTTTGAATCAAAGGTACCTTCCACAGTTCCATTTGCATTGGGTGCTCACATGCGACATAGCAGTTGCTGCTTGAGAAATCCCCTTTCCATTAGAGTGCAGATGTACACACTCTCGAGGAAACGGAGATTAGAGGCCACTGTTTGCCTTGGCAAGGACAGAGCGCAGACAGAGAGGGTGTAATTACAATGATTCACCGCCTCACAGATCCAGTCTCTTGGAGTTGGTAACAATTCTGACTCAGCGGATCAGGTTTCATTTTATTGAGGAATGTGTCAAATCAAAGAGCTCTCGCTGTACTAATTAGAAGGCTCGTCCTAAAAGGCACTTACAAATATCACGTGGAAATGGCTTCATTTGAAAACATGCTAATGAAGTACAAATATAGAAGCTTAAAAATGACCTGCCATCTAAAAAAGTACAGTATATTCTATATCAGCAACTGTATTAAAATAAGCCAACTGATTCAGCAATTATTCACCTGTTCTGTTCTATTTTATTACTGTATATTACTGTATATTGATGCCAGGCTGGTAACAGCATTGTTAATAGGAAAATTACTGTTACTATTATATATACTGAGGTTTGAGCTCTGTCATACCACACATACACACAGCTGTTTTGTGAGATTCACACAGAGAAGACTACAAATCAATCTGATCATTATTAAACCTGTTTTTCCTCTCTTTACTTTGATTAAGATTCTGCTAATGTAGTGATTCTGCTTCTGTGAGTCAGGCTTCCAAAAAAGCTCAAACAATAGCATAAGCATTTGCACTGGCTTGGACTCACAGGTGCCTAAATAGCCTTTTATACTACAATATGGCGGAATCGCTCTGGGGAAGGAAGCTCTGAAACTACAGTACTCGAGAGGCCCTTATAAGAGACAGGTGTAATGGTTTTAGTAAAAGTTGGCTGTGGGAGATCTGGATAAATAGCTAGATCCTTGCTGCCCTGTCACTATGACAACTGCATTGGCATTTCATGGTGGCAGGCGATCCCAGTGAGGACATATTGAAACTCAGACTGTCTGTGGGATGACACAGCACCCAGCACTCTTCTCCCATCGCTGGGCTCAAACAGGGCCTGTCCCCTTGAAATAATGTCCCTGTTCGCATGCAGTGGTAAATGAGGGCACCAGACCGGTTTGTGCTTTGTTCACAGCCACTGCTCCTGTTAGAGTCAAACCGCTGCCCCCAGCTCTACAAACTGGAAATCTCATGGGCTCCTGGATGGACCACAGAGAAAATGTTGAGAGAGGCTCCCCTCAGGAACATCAGATGGATATCAAACTAAACGGGGTACTTTTACACACTTAAACAATGGGCAAAAACAGCAGAACACTTCCTAACATTTCAAGGGCTTCTGTATCAGAACCATTGAGACATTGTAATGCACTCTCAGAGAAAAATAACCCAAAAAAGCACATTAACACACTCCCACATTGACAAACCCAACAAGGCACTCTAACACTAGAGGTATCAAACCCAGTGTTTCTTTTACAATATGCTGTTTTAAAGACAGTTAAATCATTTAATTTACATGAAAAACTCATCTCAATTTCACAACACATTATATTTAGCATTTAGCATGTGTGTTATGAGACATAGCTCAGGAGGTAAGAGCGGTTGTCTGGCAGTCGGAGGGTTGCCGGTTCGATCCCCGCCCTGGGTGTGTCGTAGTGTCCCTGAGCAAGACTCCTAACTGCTCTGGTGAATGCGAGGTATCAAGTGTAAAGCACTTTGGATAAAAGCGCTATATAAATGCAGTCCATTTACCATTTACCATGAGAGTTAGAAGCAGAGACAGTGAGCACAATGCTCTGGCTTGTGGCCTTCATCAAGCAGCCTGTCGCTGATCTTGTGAACACCGTTTGAGGGAGAAAAGAAAACTGCACCTTTAGCACTAACAAATGGGGTCTCATTTAAAGGCAACAGAGCCCTCCCCTCTTTCCTCAGAGCAACTGATCCAGTCGAGGAATGAAGAGTGATTCAAGTACGTGAAGGCCCCACGCTGGGAGAAAAAGTAAAACTGCAAGTCGGGGGTGAAGAGCAGAGGAATGAGAAAAGATTCAAAGGGAAGAAAGAAGACACTTACGGTACAGACAGCCCGCCTCCCCATTCAGCTGAGACCAGCCTGGGCAGCACTTATATACAGTCTGGTAGTCCTGTCTGTACACCTGCCTGTAAGCCGTGTAATAGGCAGTCCTGCAAGGAGATGGGGATCGATCATTCATTCATTCTCTTCAACTATCCATGCTCCACTCTCCATTCTATCTAAATTAATGCATTTTACATGGTGAGAATGCAGTTTTTTTTATTTCTACAACGAACACTTCCTCCTTCAAAGATGGTTGCTTTGGCACAAACACCCTACGGCCCCCCTCCCTACCCCCAAAGTTGTGTGCGTTAGGTGGTTCTGTTTTGTCTGAAGCTGCGTACTTTGTTTTGAGTGACTGTTTCAGTGCGTAAATTAAATACGCCAGGAGAACACAGCATATTTCCCCCACTCTTTGATGGTTTGTTTTCAGTGTGAAAGACAGAATGTTTGCAGGCCATGAATTTCAGCACTAAGTGTGGAGTGTCTGATCCTGTAGTTGTACACCTCTCCTGCAGCCTTGCTAGTTATTATCCAGTAAAGACAGCACAAACTTTAAGGCCTGTAATTGAAACCCTGCCTATCATCAAAGCAAGCTGCAGTTCTGTACCATGGGAGACACTGCAGAGAATGGGAATCTGTGCAGTTCTTACTCTTTTCCCATTATTACCCTTTTGTTTTTGTCTTTTCTCTGAAATTCATAATTGCAATTTTATGCCATTTCATTGCTGCAATCTCTATCAATTCAGTAACATGCAGATAAGCAGCTCCTCAAATTGATTTGAATGAGTGAGCCGATACAGAGTGAGTGAGTGAATGAGTGTGTGAGTGAGTGAATAAGCAAGTCAGTGAGTGAGTGAGTGAATGAGTGAGCATTAGACTGGGACAGAATGTGTCAGCAAGCGAGAGAGAGAGAGTAAGGAAGCGAGTCAGGGACACTTTCCAGAACTCACCTCCTTTCATAGCCCAGACAGCGGCTCTGTCCAGCACAGCCCTGTTTCCACACCTTGACCATTCGTGTGAAGGCTTGGACACAGGGCTGCCTCTGGGCCACTAGCATCACTTCACGCTCCATACACACATTTGGCCTGTGGTGGGAGATAGAGAGCCACAGTCACACACCGCACAAGCTCCTTGCAGATTGGGTAGCCTATTCATGGTCACATAACATTTCAGACACACATATATAGCATGTCCCTGCACTCTTACAGATTCCTATACACAGCATATTCATCAGCCCCCTGACTCAGATAGGGGTTAACAACAGATATGCATTTTCCTGAAGAATGTAGTTGTACACCAGAATGAAAAGGCTTGATCTATTTTGTTCACACAGCCCTCACCTTCTTAAAAAAGCTATTTGGAATGAATGCTTGAATCCTGAAAACTCTTTTCCAGTACATTTCATTCAATTCTTGTATCTTGCAATGGCTGGTAACTCACAGAAGATATGAGCATCTGACTAATACATTAATTACAATGATTGCCTAAGAGAATCTGCCAACCCACACAGCAAAAGAATATAAGAATATTTCATTCTGGTTAGACACAGCTGCAGGCATTATACCTTAAAAAGAAATCTGTTTTGCAGGTTTTCGGCAAGTCTGAACTGTTATTGATAATAATTACAGACTGTCAGCATCTTCACATTTTCAGTAAGTCATTTTAAAATCATATGAGCTTCAAAATAAAATGCCCCAACCATTAAATGTCCCTTCTTATCCTCAGTATGCATGAATTCAAAAGGAGTTTAATCATAAAAATTGTACAAAATGAATCCTGCTACTTTGTTTTGTTTGTTTTTAATCATGTCTTCACGATGGGAAGAGTATTAATAGCAACCCTTCATACCAAGGACCAGGTCAAAAACCTTGGGCTTATCCTTGATTCTGACCTCAGTTTTGAAGCCCGCTTTAGAAATGTCACCAAAGTGTCCTTTTATCATCTTAGAAACATTTCTAAGGTTAGACCATTTCTCTCTCAAGCTGACACAGAAAAACTAATGCATGCTTTTATAACCTCTAGGCTTGACTATTGCAATGCTCTCTTGTTTGGTCTACCTAAAAAAGCTACAACTTGTTCAGAATGCTGCAGCTCGAGTACTGACGAAGACAAGACAGAGAGCACATATAACACCTATTTTAAAGTCATTGCATTGGTTGCCTATCTGTTTTAGAATAGATTTTAAGATTTTCTTACTAGTTTTTAAATCACTGAATGGCCTGGCATCAGCCACTCTCTCAGAGATGCTTTTTAGATAGGTACCTAGCAGATCCATCAGATCCTCTGCAGCTGGCCTCCTAGTCGTCCCAAGGATTTCAACAAAAATGCATGGGGAAACAGCTTTTAGCCACTGTGGCCCTAGTCTCTGGAACTCTGCCTAAGGATCTGAGGGACTCCTCTGTGGACATTTTTAAAAGAAACCTTAAGACATATTTTTAGCCTGGCTTGTACTTAAGGTGCCTTGTCATTTGTTGTTTTATTCATCTATTGTTGTTTTACTGGCTTTTACTTAAGGTGCCTCGTCATTTGTTGTTTTATTCTTTTATTTGTTGTTTAGCTTATTTTGTGCCTTTGCTCACCTCTGTTTGTTTACTTTTGTTTTTGTAGCATTGTCTTTCGGACATGTGCAGCACATTGGGCTACAGCCACTGTATGAAATGTGCTATATAAATAAAGACTGATTGATTGATTACTCGCCCATTCTAGCTACCTTATGGCTACATCCTAAATTTAAAAAAGGGGTAAAATTATGACTGCCAGGATGATACATACCTAACCACGGCTACAGAACTAACACGTGTGTGACCTTTTGGAAAGCACATCATAGAAAAGTATGGGTAATGGGCCAGCTGGTTTGTCCTGCATGGGAAAAAGTCCCTGTTCTGTAATTACCATGCCGAAGTCTGCTGTGAGATGACACTTCAGCTGAAGTTTAACTGTGAAATTGTTGTATTTTTAAATTTTTTTTTTAACCATTGACAACTTCTCTCTTGCTGAAATGCTTATCGTCCAAATGTAAGCACAGCATAATTTATCAGTTTTGCCAACACACTTTTCTCGAGTCATGGGGCATACATAATTTAAGATTGTCTGTGTGACAGTAAAATTGCTTGGATGAATTTTATTCATAAAACACATCTATGAAATATAAAGTTAACATTACTTTATCTCATATATAACTTTGAGGAGGCTTTTGATTGCACACTTATAAAATAGAACTTTTTTTTCCCCATAAACATGCAATATTTAAAATGATAAAGTTGCTGTATACACACCTATGTTTGTGAACATATACGGTTTAGTATGGATAGATAAAGTGCTGAATTAAGTGAGGCGAATCAAGTAATAAAAAACTTGAAATATTTGTTAGAGTTGGCGTTTTTTCTGGGATACATGAATGTTTGAAATATTACATTTGCAACTGCTACATATTGTAATCTTTGCAATATGAAAAATTATAGATATTTTCTGGTTAAATGTTTCTTCAATTACTTGTTTTGGTTTACAAGTGGGCAAAAGTGCTGGCTTGCTTAAATTTGAGGGGAAATGTGCCCTCAGATACATTTTAATGCATTTTCAGCATAACTGGGCAGCCTAGTTAGATAGGGTATCGTTCCTATTTCCACAGCAAGTAAGTAAATAATAATCTTTGCCTCTAGTGGTTGGGGACCGCTGCCTTGCTACTTGCCCCAAAGGACGTGAAATATAATCTCAATACCGATGCAGGAGAAACTGATTGAAAACAACACATCCCCATTTGACCAGATCCAGTTTCAGTGAGGAAATTCCCGTTGGACTGGCGATAATCATTTTGTCACTGCACCAGAAGATAACTTTTCCTTTCAACTTTACGCGACAAGAACGGCTATTTGAGTCGATAGTCATTTAGGATATTAGTCAAACATTTGGTCATGTTTAATCGGCCATGATTACTTGAGCTGGTTTAGCAGGCATAAAAATGTTTGGTTTCACTGTCCATCCAAATACAGAATGCAATAAGATTTGAGAGGCTAGTTGATGCAAAAAGCTATTTTATAAATAAACAGGCCGACCTTCAACCTGTTCTGCATTTCAATACAACTGGCTCCAGGCCAAAGAATGACTTAAATGTAAAGAAATCACTTACATATAAGGCTGTAGATTCCTTCCTTGGTGAGATAATACCACATTTCCGTTAATTATAATAAATAGTACTGTACAGATGTTCAGATGCATTATTAGGCAGTCAGAGAAATGTTCAGAATAATAACTTTTTCAGTTATTTAAAAATCCTTCATAACATTTTCTTCCTTGTAATGTGCGCTTTAAAGCGTCGCGTTCGCTTTCTGGGGAAAAAATCCAAATCCAAACAGCTGAACAAAAAATCCGTGTTACACCCTCAGAAGACAAATCTATCTAACCCACTGTAGCGCTGCGCCATGCTGCCAGAGTTCGCAAAGACCTTTCGGCAGTTGTCAGTAACGAGTGTTAAAAGCGTGTCTTTGGCATAATTAACCCCTGGTGTTTTAGAGGGAATGCAGTGTTTTTGTCCCGGCAAAGATAGCGCAGCCTCCTTTGATCAGGGTTAGGGGGGATAGGGAGGAGACGCTGGGCAGGTTGAGCACATATTTCTTCTGAAGTCCTAAGCATCTTTTCAAACAAATCGTTTCTGATCACTAACTTTATACCTGTCTCCCGTCTGACGCGCAAAGCCGTTAGTTTATCTTTTACTGTGAGATGAAAAGCGCGATAAAAGCGATTAGGCTACTATCAAATGAAAGAGGGCAGTTTCTGATCCCACACACAAGTACAACGTTTCCGAACAGCGTTCGGTTAATATGCAGGCTAACACATTTAATATATTTATGACAAAATAGAGAAGAGCACTGGCCTTTGCCTTGTTACATATTTATAACTTGAGGTTTCTGCAGAATGAATCGTATCCGTATTGTATCATCGGAGCACCTGCGACGAACATTAACGCAGACACTGTATCGAGAATTCCCTTAGGCGTTACTCAGGCGGTTCAATTAGGCCTATGAATTCTCATATTCGGATTATCATATCAAACTGCCAACACTACAACAAACCAATACCGTATGCGAGTGTCGTTATAAAGATAACAGACAGAACATAATTGCCCTCAGAATTTTCCAGGAGTGTATCAACGATGAAAACTTGAGAACTTTCTTTACCAAGAGACTCCAAGGTTTAATCTGTTTATCTATAAATCTGAAAAAGAAAGCTCTTTGAGGTTTACGTCAAAAGGTAAAAGAAAACCCGACTTATTGCAATCTAAAAGTCACTGCCAATAAATATTTTCCTTGTATGCCTTGTGCCTATTTGATTTTTGACTCCTGCCATGTAAGAGGGTTGCCATGTACCATCTGGGATAATGTTGAATTTGTCCAGTGTCTGTGTGGCAGTTGGGTTTATTGTATTCCAGATCCACTCAAAATATGTGGCTCAGTCTGGAGACCACAGACTCTTAATCCCCATTCAGTGAGGGTGGTCAGACAGTCTGCTAATTATGTGTTGAATGACAGTAGTCATCATATAGGGGGAGTTTGTTTGGGGGTTACAATGGGGTCAGGTTACTTTACATGAACACAGTTCTAAATCCCTGGTTTTAGGCAGTTAGAACTTGTGCTGTTCCAAGCCCTTCACCACAGAGAACAGAGGATGTGTTAAGCACAGGATATGAGGAGATTACAGAATAGACTGGGGTGGGCTGAAGCAATTGAATGAAGGAAGGTGCATATACTGCTTTTTATTCTCTATTCTTTTTTGAAAAGCATTTTGAACACCTTGTAAACATAGCAAGTGTACATGATACTGCCATTACTACTACTGCCACTACCACTACTACTACTACTACTACTAATTATAACAATAAATGTAGCCGCAAGCGGAGATGATCGGATTCAAGCAGATTGGGAACATTTGGATGCTTGTTTGTTATTTAATTGTTAATGAAATGTGGTTTTCATGAATGCAAGCTGAAATGAGACAGTCAGCCCAAGAACTTGAAGATTTAGCATTAAGACCAGGTGAAGTAAGGCAAAGGCATGGTTTGAACCCTCAACCTTTGGATTGGGAACCTTTGGATTTGTCAGAGTTACTGACAAAGTCAATGTTGAGCGCATGTATGCATGAACAAAAAAAATATGAAAGTGTGTAATTCCAAAGTTTTTGAAACACACGAGATACATTATGAATTGAATGAATTTTACAGTTTAGATACTTAGGTTAATTGTATACTTTTAGCACATTTTGATGTACATATTTTAAAATGGAGATGAATGGAGCATTTCTTAAATGTAATTGTTTGTATTCATTCATGTGTTCATTTGAAATAGAGTCTGGTCTTAAATATTTAACAAATTAAATGATATGTATGTACATGTATGTCTATTTATTTTACCAAGACAAAAATACTCCAATGGACCATTTTCACATGCCATATTTAATTCCAAAATAAAGAAAATTTTGCCTATTGTGAAACACACAATGGAAACACAAAGGGACATCAGGCACAAAAACACTAATGCAATTTTTTTTTTTAAAAAGACATTTTTATTTAAGTTAAAGCACCATCATCGTCACATGGATTTTTCCTGTATGTATTGTGCCCATCCTGGGAAAAAAAAAAAAATCAATATGATATGAAGATTTGAAGCAGTTGATACCACCACTGGGATTTGAAACCTCAACCAAAGGATTGAGAGACAAACAGTTTACCACTGCACTATGTGGGAAGGCATATTCCAGTACATCTTTGGGCACACAAAAAATACTCAAGGCCCAGGAAACTGACACATGCTAAGTAATGAGGTAACTTTTCTTTACACAGCCTTGGTACTTGGGTTGTGCGTGTACTTTTTGTGCAATTTGATGCAAATTAGAGATTGGAGATTTGGCACTGGAAATTGGTGATTTTGATTTGAAAGCCCCTGGTCATTACAGTCATTGGAGTCAAATGGGAAAAGGAGCAACAACATTGGTAATTGACCATATTGGAAAAAAATCATATGCTTTTCTAATTTTATTTTATTTTTTTAAAATATATATATATATTTTTTTAACTGGCTACGGTAAGCTCACTGATGCAGCAGCATGGTTTCCCTTTCACCAGTCGTTCAGAAGGCCAAGCCTGTTGGGATTCAAACTGGTAACCTCCGGCATGTCATGTGGGGTTAACCCCCGGCACCACGGAGAATCCTTGATCAGACCTACCGAATTCACGCACTCAAACTATTTAATTGTCAAGGCTCCAGGCAACGTAAACATTTATGACCGTATTAACCATTTTAATAGTAGGTTAAGTGACTTAACATTTTTAAGAAAAAAAAGAGTGTTAAAGAACTTAATTGCTTTCAATTACATTACATTTATTTAGCGGGCACTTTCATCCAAAGCAACGTACAAAGGTGCATATCATGGTCATTGGACAACTACAAAACACAGGTTCAAATAAGGTACGATACTCATTTCGTACAGCTATTTCTAGCCAGGAACACAGTTCAGTTCAACAGTTAACACTATTCTGACCTAACTTATGCCAAGCCAAACTAGGGAGAAGAACAAGCTACAATATTAGGACAAATACAAATTATAAAATGTGCTGGAATGGGGGTACATGTAACATGAGTGTCATGAATGGGGGGATTTAAAGTAAAATTCACAGAGTGGTGGCAGTTAGTCCAGGTATAGTCCGTGAAGCTCCGTGATCCCTTTACTCGGGTGGGAGGGGGTGCAAGACGCCCTGCTGCTGCAGAGCGGAGTGATCGAGCAGGCACATAGGATCGAATCCTGTCCTGCGAGTAGATGGGGGCTGTCCTGTTGGCTGCAGTGTAGGCAAGGGTCAGGGCTTTGAACCGGATCCTGGCAGCTACCGGTAGCCAGTAGAGTGATCCCAGCAGAGGAGTGATGTGGGAGAATTTGGGATGGTTGAAGATGAGTCGGGCAGCAGCATTTTGAATCATCTGTAGTGGCTGTATGGCACAATCTGGCAGGCTTGCCAGGAGAGAGTTGCAGTAATTAAGGCGGGAGGTCACCATAGCTTGGACAAGCAGCTGGGTGGAGTGCGTAGTCAGGTATGGTCGAATCCTCCTGACGTTGTACAGAAGGAATCTGCAGGACCGTGATGTTGCCTTGATGTGCTCCTTGAGGTCCAGTTGGTCATCCAGGACCACCCCCCAGGCTCTTTGCAGAGTGAGAGGCAGTCACTGTGGTGCCATCAACCGTGATTGATAGCTCACGTAGCAGGGAGGTCTTGTGTGGGAAAAACAGCAGCTCAGTTTTGTTGAGGTTGAGCTTCAGGTGGTGGATGGCCATCCAGGTAGAGATGTCAGCCAGGCAGGAAGATATTTCATCAACCTGTGAGGCAGAGGGGGGGAAAGAGAAGAGTTGAGTGTTGTCTGCATAACAATGATAGGAGAAGCCGTGTGAATTAACTAAACCAAGAGATCTGGTGTATATGGAAAACAGCAGAGGACCCAGTACAGATCCCTGTGGTACTCTTGTAACAATTACCAGTAGCGGCTGTAACATCAGCATTAGAAAGATCAGTTAAGAACATTCTAATCACGCATGTGATCTTTCAGTTTAAAAGGGTGAAAGTAAGTGAAATATGAGTCAAAATTCTCTCAAGACACAAAACCAAAAACCCCACTGGAGCTGAAAACATGGATGGTGTGATTAGCTGAGAAATGTCAGCATAGTAGTAACACTGTCCCCTCATGGTCACACCCTCACCAATAAATATCATGCAGGGATGCTCATAGCATCTATTATAAAGAGTGGTATAATAAATATGTCAAGTGCTGTTATCCATTATAACACCTTATGTAGCATGTCACATTATGAATGACATAATGAATAACATCTCACATGCACACAGCATATGAAAAAGGACATAATTTGATGTATTCCTTTTTTAGCCTTTAAAAATGCTGATTTGGAGTATGTAAACCATACAATTTGACTTTCATGTCAAATGTCCAGTGTCAGGCAAGCCAGTCAGCCTAGCAACCATGGCCCAGGCTGGAAATTGGGATGGCAGGCATGCCACCCAGCCAAGTTACGTCTTGGCGGGGCAGCATGCCCCATACCTATACAGCAACGAGAGTTTGTTTCTGTGGGGAACCCTGAAAAGTGCCAATCACAACAGCCACTGACACTCAGCCCTTAAAAACATTAATTTCTATACATTCTTACACCATTTCAGAGAGAATGCATAAACAACTTCACATGTCCACACAATAAAGCCCCAAACTAAGGGGATTTTGCCTTCTTTTTTCCCCCTGCCTCCTAGCCTACAAACAAAATGTCTCCCCATTGGACATTTTACCAACACCAGCCAATCCTTCACCTTCCTGAACCTATCAAAATCGTGGCTCAGTGGTCAATGTTACAGTCTATGGATGATAGGGTCCTAGGTTCAAGCCCAGCCAGGAACAAGTTTCTTTAACCTGCTTTTTTCCTCAATATTAATTGTCTATTACTTCTCAATTATTGCTTTTGCACCACATCCACCCGCCGTTCACCAAACGTATACACTGCATTATGATGTACTGTCTACACATTCAGTTAACCGGCTACAATATTGCCAGGCCATTATGGATTCAACGGGAGCTCTATTGTGTATACTGGCCTGTCTTCTTTAAAACCACAGACACATTTGACTAAGACAACTCACTTATTGAACGGTTATATCATGGTGGCGCACTGACAAAGTTACGGAATGGAGAGCGTGAGGTTGAATTGTTCAGTGTATTTTAACTGCACTGTGTTTAGTGTACCTCTGCACACCCTATTAGCATACAACAGCTACAAACCCAAAGCAAAGTTTAACTCGGCATCTGCTGGTGTTTGGTGCAGTCTGTTAAATTTGGCAAAACCTTACTTCATATAAAACATATACAATTTGCAATGTCATGAGATTATACCACAAACCAAACATGTAAAACATTTCAGCCACTATAATACAAGTAATTCCTTATAATAAAAACTGAAATAAAGTGTGAGGGTCTTACCTGAAATAATGCCATGATCCTGGTGATGCAGGAGTTTTTCCATTCCTGCAGTAAAATCAACTGAAAAATGAAAGGTTCTTTTTTTTTTGTCAAACTAGTGGCAGGGGGGGGGGGCATGAACAATGTGGAAAAACTGCCCTCACCAAATAAAATTACATTTACATATTTACCCTTCAAATGTGCACAACAGAATGACTCTACTGCCTCTGGTTTAATCCTCAGATGAGGTCCTTTCATCAGTAGTTGTTCTGGTGCCATCACACATACTTTCTGAAGGATGCACAGACTGGGTTGATCAGGCCCAGAATGAACTATATGGCTGATCCAATGCCCCTGCCACTGTTTCCGACTGGCTTTTTGAAGAATTTGAATCCATTCTCAACCCATATTGAATCTGAAGTCATCCATTTAACAATACTTGTTGGCATGTTTTGGATCTATTCTTGCCCACCACCCCCCCCCTCCTCTTTGGGGGACATCTTTGTTATTGCAAGTCTGGCCTGAACCAAGTAGTTAATCCACTGTTACGCACTCTTCAGCTAAAGCCAGTGTGGTGCTGTCTTACTCCTGTTCAGCGGTGTTACACATGATCTTGTCCTTTGTTTTTCTTGCCCACCACCACCCCCCCTCATCGGGGGACATCTTTATTATTGCTGTAGTCTGAGCCAAATAGCTAATCCATTGCTCCACACTCTTCAGTATGAACCTCTTACTTCCTTCTGTTTGGCGGTTTTGCACATCGTCTTGTATGTTGCCCTCTTTACTCCGGTTTTTTTTTTTTTTTTTTTCCCCTGTATCGACTGTCTTTAGAAAGTTCTTATCCCACTTTCATTATTAAGCACCGAGCTGTCCAGCTGTTCTCCTTGCACCCAACCATAAGTGATTGGCAGTTCCTCAGCAGTACTTCAGTTGTTTTCATTGGCTTGCTCAAACCTCTCTTCCCATGGCACAATCAGCTTCAACATAAGTGTTCCTTTGTGCTCCTTCACTCCTACCAATCCTACCCTGAGAGCGGTGATGTTCCAGTGGAAAAAGGCAAGACTCTTCTTCATCCACTACCAACCACAGTAAGCCACAGACCTGGAGTGTTTGTCCATGCAGTCACAGTCCTCAATGTCATCTCTGAAGGGTAGCTTGTCCTGAATCTTTGGGAAGCTCCGATCCATTGTTGAAGTAGGAATGTCAGCATCTCACCTCAATGTGTATACTGGAAGGGGTTAGAGGAGCTTGAGGAGGAACGTGTGCTGACAGCACCATGCCGTATGTTACACAGGTGCACCACCTTTCCCCACCCTCTGCACTCAGTCAGGTGCACGGACTGTTGTCCTCTTCACACTCATCATAGCTGCCGTTTACATACTTGTGGACTCTGCTGAAAGACCAAGCAGAGGGCCAAAGACAAAATCCAAGGTGTGGCAACCACAGACATGAACTTTCAGACAGCATGACCATCACTACATAGTCCGTGAAAGAGGAGAGATCAGTGTTTGAAGACCTGGACAGATCCACTGCCTAACCAAGAATGAGCTTCAGACCCAGCGATTCAAGGACGCTGGTACTGAAGAGGCAAGGACAAGGCAGATGACAATTATTTGGTTCAAAGTGGGTAGAGAGCAGATTCCAGCACAAACAGAGAAGCCAGTCAAAAACCTTGGGAGGTAGCTCAACTGCTCACCCTGTGACACAATGACTGTGAAAAGGACAAGACATCACTCAGATGACTAGATGCAGAAAGTGGAGAAAGGTGGTGTTCCTGAGACCCAAGGCCTAGTGCTGTCAGCACAGTCTTCTCCAGGCTCGTTTAGCCCCTTCCGATGAACAAAGTCCTTCCAGTCTCAATGAGGGACCCAGGGCCGGGAGGAGGCGGAGGCTATGGTCTGGGAGAAGTTAGCAGCAGCCAAGATCTGTCCAACCAAGAGTCACTGCGAGTCCCTAACAGTTCTGGTGTGGAATAAAAATATCTCCCTCCAATTCTGTGTGGACAACAGGCAGTTGAACAGAGTGACTTGCAAAGCTTTGTAGCCTTTTCCTAGCATTGACTACATCCTGGACAGCATAGCAGGTGCCAACTGGTTCAGCTCATTCAACCCACACAGCAGTTATTGGCAGGTCCCTATCCTGGCACCGGCTCATCCCAAGACAGCCCAGCAATGTTCAAATGGCTGATGGAAAAGATACTTCAGGACATTCCAGCAACAGCCTGCAGTGTCTACCTTGACAAGATCCTGGTCCAAACCTTCAATGTAGTGCAAGCCAACCTCTGCATCGAGCCAGGTCATGCCTAGTTCTACAGCGCAATGATCCATCTTGTCATGTTCACCAGAAAAACATGACACTTCTACAGCAGGATAACAAAGCTCTTCTCCTCCATCTGCATCCACTCAAGCATCTCTTCCACAAGTGAATAGCACATCAGCAGCTTATTTTCATCAGATCTATTTCCATGATATGGTCAGCTCCAGTGTGAGGATTTCTCCCACTCAACTTGTCCACTTCTGTCTCATTCTATTCATACTCACCTTTTCTCACCAGAGAGGGGGGTGATAGGGGCGATGGGAGGGGAGGGAGTTGATTGGAGCCTATCCCATCATGAATTGGGCTAGAGGTGTATCTATCTCAGGGCACATACTATGGACATAAGCAAACTCTGATCCTCAGTCAGTAAGCCAGTCATACCACTCAAAAATCCTATTTACATGTTTACTACAGACAATCATCTGCAACACAACCGCCAAGCCCTTCTAAGCTGAAAGCTAAAATCTGCAAGCATCTACAAACTACTCTGCCAGTAAAATTTCCTACACCTTCTCTAAAAACCAGCACAACAAAAAAAGCAACCAATGCCCTTCACTAAAAAAAACCTGAAACCATTCTAATAAATTCCAAGTTCCTATATTCCTTTAAGACCATGAAACAATCAAACATCACCACTGTAGCATCACCGTTTTCCATCACTGCAGCAGCATTATTAAAAAAACAAAAAAAAACAGCATCACCATTTGAACAAAGCAGGAAAAACCAGCTTTGAAATTAAGCATGCCCGACGCACCAAAATGGAAATCAAAATAATCTACACATTTTGACCTAATTAAAAATACAATCTTCCCTCCTCAACAACAATTCTCACCTAGTGTAGCATAAGCAACTATCTCCAAAAAGCCAAAAAAAACACAGCAGCATTCTACCAGTGAAAAGTACATAACCAGCCCCTTACCTTTGATGTCTTCTGGCAGACGAACCTACAACCCACCACCAACACCAACTGTGCAGCAGCAGCACTGCTTCTAACTTCTCATGTAAACTACTCTAAAATGCCACTCTCAAATCAGCAACACACAGCTAAGATCTCTACACCTATAATTAATTCACATCATATTATCACACAGCATAATCAGTTCAGAAAAAACAATGACAGCACCAAAATGGAAATCAAAATAATCTACACATTTTGCCCTAATTAAAAATACAATCTTCCCTCCTCAACAACAATTCTCACCTAGTGTAGCATAAGCAACAATCTCCAAAAAGCCAAAATAAAACACAGCACTTCAGCACAGCAGCATTCCACCAGTGAAAGTACGTAACCAGCTCCTTACCTTTGATGTCTTCTGGCAGACGCACCTACAACCCACCACCAACACCAACCGTGCAGCAGCAGCAGCAGCAGCACTGCTTCTAGCTTCTCACCTAAACTACTCTCAAATGCCACTAACTCAAATCAGCAGCACACAGCTAAGATCTCTACACCTATAATTCAACATCATAAAATTTTATTACAGAATAATCAGTCCAGAAAAACAATGACAGAACCAAAATGGAAATCAAAATAATCTACACATTTTCCCTAATTAAAAATATAATCTTCACTCCTCCAAAAAGCCAAAAGAAACACAGCACTTCAGCACAGCAGCATTCCACCAGTGAAAGTACGTAACCAGCTCCTTACCTTTGATGTCTTCTGGCAGACGCATCTACAACCCACCACCAACACCAACCGTGCAGCAGCATTGCTTCTAGCTTCTCATCTGAACTACTCTCCAATGCCACGAACTCTCAAACCAGCAACAAACAGCTGAGATCTCTACACCTATAATTAATACACAACGCCATCATAATATTATTATCACAGCATAATCAGTCCAGAAAAACAATGACCGCACCAAAATGGAAATCAAAATAATCTACACATTTTGACCCAATTAAAATACAATCTTCCCTCCTCAACAACAATTCTCACCTAGTGTAGCATAAGCAACAATCTCCAAAAAGCCAAAAGAAAACACAGCGGCATTCCACCAGTGAAAGTACAGAACCAGTTCCTTACTTTTGATGTCTTCTGGCAGACGCACCTACAACCCACCACCAACACCAACCGTGCAGCAGCAGCACTGCTTCTAGCTTCTCACCTAACTTCTCTCTCAAATACTACTAGTCAGTACCAGGGCTTTGGCAACAACACCGCTAAAATCTATACACCTACAATTAATTCACAACATCACAATATCACCAGATCACTACATTATCAGTCCAGAAAATAAGACAGCAGCAATTTCCAGTCAGCAGCAATCGCTTCTGAACAGCACAACAGCAACGCAGCCATGATCCAGAAGAAAATGATATCAAAATCACTACAAATTCCTCACAGGAATCAAGAACTGGAGATCCAAACTAAAAAATATATAATCTTCACTTCTTGTCAACAACTCTCACCAATCATAAGCAACAATCTCCACACAGCCAAAAAAAAAAAAAAAAAGCAGAAGTCTTGAGCACAGCGGCATCCAACCAGTTAAAAATACATAACCATGGTCTTACTTGGAGTCGATTGATTGATGCATCCAGGTGGGTTTTACACAGGCTGCTGGGCTGTAATTGGCTGTAGGAATTTGAATTTGATTCAGCCAATTAAGAAGCGCGAGTGGCAGTCAGTGGGTAGATACCTGTTGATTGATTGATTGAAATTCTTTATTGATCATTAAAATACAAGTCTAGCCAGAGATGCCCCAGATACAGAAATCATCAAAAGGATAAATTACAATAAAGCCCAAAGGCTTATTTCCATTGTGGTCCTTTCTTATTTATTATTTGTGCATAGGGGTGCATGGGCTATTTTGATTTATGATAATCTGTTGGATTGTGCCCACCTGTCAATTTAAATGGTTTAATTTTGTCTTGACAGCTGATTCTCTTATCTCATTACATCCCAGGTTAATGCAGAAATTGCTATTTGTTTACCACTAGAGGGCAGAAGCATACACAAAACTAAGGCATATCCATTGATAAATGGATCTTCATGCAAGATTTGGTTCTGCTAAAGTAAATGCTATTCAGTAAATAGTGCTGCTGTAATCACTGTCCATTTAACCCACAAGCATTGTCAGAAAAATGAGAAGTAAAGTGGGGATGGCTGAGTTTTGAGTGATTTTTCACTCCAAGCTGAGTGAAAGTCTCTAGTATAATTGCTGGCAGCAATTGATGCCACGATGCTTTAAATGGTTCTTAAATTAGGGCAGGGGTGGCCAACTCTGGTCCTGGGGAGCCGCAGGATCTGCAGGTTTTTGTTTTGACCTTAACTCCAACAACCACTTACACAAAATAAACCAGATTGATTTTACTCTTTTACATTTGTTCCATTATTCTGAGATAATTCTTTTTATTCTAATAAAGCCATATATCTTATCAGTGAGAGATTGCAATGGCAATTAGGATGTCATTGCCAATTGGAGAACCACAGATTTATTGCACATTTGTTGCACTTCCCAGTGGAAACCAACATACACAATAGCCATGCATCTGACTTCAATTAAAACTGTTGTGGACATCCTGTTGCCACACTGCAAATACACATACACCATTGGCATTGTACTATTCACTAATCATAAATTGTGCGAAATGCAAGCTCAATTTTACCAGTACCATTTGTACAATGACTTCTGTATATATAAAAGTGTCATGAAAAGCACACTCCTAAACTACATAACACTCCACAGACAGGCTAGAATTGTCATGTTGATAGTAAAATAAACTGTGGGAATCTGTGATGTATTACCTTAAGATGAAAGGGAGATAAACGCCTGAGAAATAGTTTGGATTCAGACAGGCCTGTATGCAGAAATCTGAGAAGAGAAATCTGCGACTTCGGCAAAACCCATGAGATAATGATTGAAATATTCACCAATTTGGTGATAACGATCAAAATCAAGGCACTCGGTTGGATTTGGTCAGAGAAATCACTCCCTGTACCACATAATTATGTACCATGGCAAGGAGTTTAACAAGGTCTCTTGCTTGGTACAGGTTCTTGCACAACAATGTAAACATGAAAATAATGTTGACAAAGTTAAGCAGAACAATACAGTCTCTAGAGACACTGATGCACCATATTGTTATAGTACTTCAAGACATCAGACATATCGTATGTTATGGGTTAACTAAATTTGATATTTACAAGCATGAGCTGACCAAACAGTAGGCAATTTTGCTCTGTTCATGCATATAAATTTAACAGCATTTTTGGGGGGTACTTACACATCTGTGATAACCACATTTTAGGACAGGCCCAGTTTCAATGATCTCTTTCTAAAAAATTAACACAAAATATTTCTCCCACCACGAGGACCCTGCTGTGTTACCATGCAGGGTTAAAGGTCACAAACCCCTGCCTTTCTCACCCCCACTGATCTCACAGCAGCTGAAAGGGTGGGCGGAAACATCTGTCATGGAAGTCAATGTGACAGCTAACGCACTGCAACTACTCTACCATTAATTGTAGAAGAAAAATCAAACCTTTTCTACAAACCAAATAACTTTACTGCTGCATTTGATTTGTCCTTCATACATGTTTAAAAAACAAAGTATCATAGTTCTTTCTTGATTTTTGTTTTGTGTTTAATGTGTTATCTCAAAACGTCACTGAACTGACAGTCAATCCAAATTAAGCACTGCCCAGTGCATGCAGTTGTTTTGAAATTAATTTCATATTTGAGCATATATTAGACACACTGTAGTAAGGCCTGGAACACAGAACCATTTCTTCTTAATTGGTTTCTGAGCTCAGAAAGTTTTTGGAACATCTGGTCTAGAGCAGTCTAGAGTAGTGCATTCAAAATGGTGGGTCACAACCCACTGGTGCATCATGGGAGGATGAGTTGAATTGGGTCATGAGATGACATGAGACGACATATTTATTGCATATAATACACTATTTAATGACATTGATTCCAGTTAAACGCTGAACCTGTTATGTACACTACACTGGTAACAGTCTACGTGCATTTTGACAAATGTTTAAAAAAGAATCTTTAATTCCATATTAGCCTACCTGCATGCCGTACCAAAGACATGCAGGTAGGCTAATTGGAGACTCTAAATTGACCATAGGTATGAGTGTGTGAGTGAATGGTGTATGAGCCCTGTGATAGATTGGCGGCCTGTCCTGCCTCTTGCCCAATGCAAGTTGGGACAGGCTCCAGCACCCCCTGAAACCCTGCTCAGAATAAGCGGGTATAGATAATGGATGGATGTCTTGATTGACATTTGCATAAGCACAAGCTATGGCTGCAGACAGCAAGTGTATTCTGAAGATCTTACTGTGCTGAAGTACCTCAGTAAACCAGCATATTTTATAGAACTGTCCGAAAATGAAAACAAGGGAAATTGGTTGGAACAAATACCAGCACTTAGACTTTCTCTCCAGTACCGGAGTTACACTCCCTTGACTTAAGCAAGTAAGTTGAACAAATGCACATAGGTCAGTGTTTCGCGCGTTTACATGTGTTTTACTGACATCTTGTGGTTTTATTGAGAATTGCAGTATTCTTTCGAGGGAACGTTCATAACTGCGACGGATACAAACGCAAACAGAAGCGAACGAACAAAACTTTTATTTAAAAACTTGCCGTTAGTATGGTCGGGGAGTTTTTCCAATGCATTTGATGCAGCAAAGGCGAAGCAACATATAAATGTGATGATTGCATCACCACTGGATGACTACACCATAGACCATTGTTCTGAAACTGGTGTAGATGCTTTCTTGAAAACAATTTGTTTATCATTTCACTATACGTCCAACAAACCACGTAAACCTGCCTGTTATGGTCTTCAGAGTTGTAAACCACCCCCATTAATGTATATGATTTAACGAGGTTAGTTAAGTTCATTTTTTTTGAAAGGAGAAGAAAGGTGATTAATTTAGTTGTGTTAACACACCTCTTTTCGATTGCCCACTGTGTATACTGGTTTTCAACCTGGGTATTTAATATATTAGGTATATGTGAGCTATTAATTGAACACTGACATAAACACATTTTCCATTAAACTTGAATTTCACACATACATCAGTTCTTTGGGCTTTATATGTATTTTTTATTGAAGTGAAGCATATAATTGAAAGTTTTTTCTCTAGCATTCATATTTATTTAAGAAGATACACAAATTATAAATACAAAAAGTTGTTAATGTCCATTATAGGTAATTAATCGTTTTTTATTTATTTAAAAAAATACATCTACAAAAATACACACATTTCACTCTATGAATAAAAGATCCTAAGATAGATAGATAGATAGCAAAAACAGTATGATCTAAATTACAAAACAGAGACCCAGCACTGAACTTTGTACTGCTCATTACTCAGTCAGCGTCCACCCCCAAATTCAGACCAATGGTACAGTATTTTCGTAGAGCGAAGCCACCCCTTTCCGTCCTAGTGTAGGCACGAAATTTTGACACACTCCCTTTCTTCACTCAGCTTGCGTGTCCTTTGCACTCGGCTATTCTGCTGACTCGTGGTTTTTATTATGCTGTGGGGTGCGAGAGCAGGCCTATGCGTAATCCAACGAACATTCACGACCAGAATCAAGCATTTGTCTTTAGTCCCACATCGAAACATGTCTTCGTTAGATGGAACTCCCTCTAAAATCCCCGCCACCCTACTAGGGACGATGGCGTTTGGGGGGCGTGCAGACGCGGAAAAGAGCACGGCTATGGTACGGGTTTATCTGGAGCGTGGCCACAATGAACTGGACACAGCCTTTATGTATACAGAAGGACGGGCGGAGACAATCATTGGCGCTATGGGACTTCCCAAGACAGGTAAATAAGTGTTAACATTGGGTACTGTTAAGCAAACAAAATGTATCGCTTTAAATGCATGTCAAAACGACATGCATATACAATAGTCTAATTCAGCTTTTGTTAGCTACCAAACTTTTTCCTCCAGCCAAAATCAGGCAACCATTCACCTGACTACACCATTTCAAATTAACGTTATTGTCATTTGTTTAACCTTGAATAAAGACAGCTTGGTTACTGATTGTGTCAAATTGGCTGGCTACACGTTTTTAACCAGAAAACAACACTTATAAATTGTATCCATTAAACAGAGACGAGTCATAAAAGTTGCAGGGGAACAAATAATACATTAACAGGATATGATGTGTGAAAAACTCCAGGTTAACAACACTTAACACTCATAAAGTGTCCTGTCTCATCAGTGAAGATCGCCACAAAGGCAAACCCCTGGGATGGGAAAACCCTGAAGCCTGAGAGTGTGCGTTCCCAGCTGGACACCTCTCTGCACAGGCTCCAGACCCAGAGTGTGGACATCTTCTATCTGCACGCGCCCGACCATAACAACCCTGTTCAGGAAACCCTGCAGGCCTGCAATGAGCTGCACAAGGAGGTTCCACAATGCTTGAGAAAACATCTGTTCACTCATGATCAGTGCCAACCCCTCCATTACATGATTTTATTAAAAAAAGTGTGCACCGCTACAGTCTGCTATCTCTTACTATTTTTTAAATGAAGCCTAAAATGCCTGAGTGTTCAGTTCTTCTTTGTTCTCAGGGCAAATACAAGGAGCTGGGCTTGTCTAACTACGCCTCATGGGAAGTGGCAGAGATCTACTGCATCTGTAAGCACAACGGATGGGTGCTTCCGACGGTTTACCAGGTGAAATGGGCGATCCTCAGTGTTCTTTTCGGGCGTCCTCTCAGCGCCTCATTGCAAGCTGTCCACAACACACAAAATATGGGTTATGCTGGACTCAGTCACATTTACATAGAGTTTGTGCAGATCCGCTGGTCTTCACCTGTTACGGATCGCCTTGGTGAATGGAATTTGCTATTCGCCTGCTTTCAAGATCATTGAATCTGACCAGATGCCACCCCCGTATCCTGTCTAGCAGGATGTGACCATACATTTTGGGCCAGGCAACAAATATTCGGTCACCATGCAACGATGAGTCGTGAGGATTCAACACTTGTTTATAAAATAACTGGGAATGTTTTTCCTACTGCTGCCTAATTTGTGATTTCTGAATTTACCATTTATACTAAATGTAATTGGAAAAAAGTCATTTTATTCATGATTGGGATATCCTTAGATGGCTTATGCAGCTTTAGTTGCATGTGTGTACATTAATGTACGCATTACTGTACACAGTCTTGCCGAAAAGTACTGCTGTGGCATTTGTGTCTGGCTATTCAGTGTGTATTTTGTGTGTTTCAAATCCAGCCCCCAGTGAGATGGCACGAGCAATTCATTTTGTATTCGATTATCGCATAATATAGCATCATCATATACATTTAGGACTACAATCTCAAATGTGATTCATTAATCTCTTTTTACATTTGAGCCTTGACAGTACCTCTTCCTCCCCATTGCCCCCTTGATACAGGGCATGTACAATGCCACTACACGGCAAGTGGAGACAGAACTGCTGCCCTGCCTGAAAAACTATGGCATTCGCTTCTATGCCTACAACCCCCTGGCAGGTAGGGTGTGCTCTATGGTTTTCTTTTTTTTGCAAAAATGGCTGTGGATATACTTTGGGCCTGATTGACAGAGCCTGGCAGGTAGAGAATTAAAACCGTAGTAAAACTAACTCAAGGTAGTGGCTGACATGGTGGAAACGGGTGTGGTTCCTCAGTTAAGCAGTAGATATCCCAGCATGTTCAGGGTCTTGTGCAAAAATGTTGGAGGTATTTGGGGATGTCAGATGCAAGGTGTAAGTCTCCTTCGCTGTTCCTCCCACACAGGGGGTCTCCTCACAGGGAAGTACCAATACCAGGACCAGAACGTCCAGCCCGAGGGGCGCTTCTTTGGGAACAGTTGGGCCGGTGCCTACCGGGACAGGTAAGTGACCTGCACCTGTCAGACTGCTGGATTCACATAACGGCTGTGAACGATGGGCAGCTGGGGGAGACATCCGTTTAGAAAGACGGGCGCGGTGGGATGCGTCAGTTTCACAGATCACAAAACACGAGTCAAGAGAAACAGTTGTGATTGATTTGATGTGGAACGACAGCTTTTAAGATGTGTTGTTATCCTTAGTGTGCCAGATTGACTTGAAGATCTGTAATTTGCTCTTCAAATCATTTTCTTCCAGGATTGGGTGCAATCCTGATTTTCAAACTAATATCATCCTTGAAAAACACTGATTTTATACAACATACCATTTAAAAAATACATATGAGAATACACACATAATAGTACATTAATTGTTTGGACAGTACTGAAAAATACTATAACTGCTTTTATATTACCTGATATATGGCATTGCTGGATGTTGGCCCAACCATAATTACAGCATGTTGTGTTGTGCTACTGTAAAAATAGCAATTGTCATTCTGTTAAAGCATATTTCTGTTACATTTTATTGAGGCTGTCAATCGGTATTGAAGGCCTTGCGGATGGTGATATTAGTGGGTGTTGTTGGATGGGGAGGTTGGCATTAATGGACATTGATGGTTCATTCTTGTTGGTGTGGTGAGCCAGGTACTGGAAGAAGAGTCACTTCCAGGGCATAGATCTGGTAAACGAGGCTCTGGAGGCAGCGTACGGTGCACAGAAGCCCACTATGACCTCTGCCGCCCTGCGCTGGCTGTACCACCACTCCAAGCTACAGGTACGTCACAAATGGGAGCATCACTGAAGCCCAGGGGCCGAATGTGGCCTACTACAGCCACCCCTCTCTCATTTAAAGGTTCTAATTTCCCTCCAGGGTTTGACATGAGAAAGCTTGGTGTGGATGCTGAAATCGTACCACAGCTTAAAACCTTTACACACATAGTGTATTGTGCCCTACAAGTGCCCACAATTGCTGGCACATAATTGCAGACGCTTTGGTTTTCCTTTTCACTGGGTTAGTGCTGAAATGCTCATTTTAATGTGTAAAATGGTGTGTAACCAAGATGCAGTTTTTCAAATTCCGTGACAGTTGCCCGTAAAAATAGCCAAGTGTGACCCATTTACACTGTAATCAGTTGCCATGAATTGCCTCGCAGTTTGAAGTCTTATGATGTTGTGGAATCACCTCTAAGACTGGGTACATAATTTTCATCATTAGCAAAACACAGGATGAGCACACCTGTATGAGGTTACTATTGTTTCTGTGCGTGTTTCTTCTGTGCCAGAGATTGGTTTAGCAACCGTTTCCTTGCAGGGGGATCTTGGCGATGGCGTCATCATTGGCATGTCCTCCATGGAGCAGCTGGAGCAGAACCTGTCTGCCACCCAGGAGGGTCCCTTAGACCCAGTGGTGGTACAGGCCTTCAAACAGGCTTGGGACCTGGTAGCCCATGAATGCCCCAACTACTTCCGCTAAAAGAATTCTCTGCTCGGAAGACACCCCCTCTACCCTCTTCACAGTCGGCGAGGGACAACAGTGGATAAAACTAAAAAGTTTCATAATCCACCAGATAGGCTATTCACTATTCCATTGATCTTTAAGTCTTTGATTGACTTAAATAGAATTTTCTAAACTTAAGGCCTCATAAAGTAAATGTATATTACATTTGATATATTTGATGTGACTGGGAGATAACTACATTGCAATTCTGCAACAACAATGTGCAAGTGTGGCAGATTGGTCCACGTGCAAATGAAAAACTGGAGAGAGTGGAATGGAGAAGACTGAAACTAGCGAAGAGACTGGAGACAGCCTCCACTGCCTGTGCTGAGAGCAAAAGATTTTGTTGCCCAATAAAACCAGGCTACTTTTGACAGCCTAATAAAATGTAGAGCCTCATGTAGCACTCTAACAAGCTTGCTTCTTGCATTTATTAGCTAGCTGGATGGCTGGCTTGCTACATATGCTTAGACCATATGAACATGTTTAGTTCATTTTCTTTGTTTTTTATATTGATACAATTGTTAGCAAATGGACAAAGTGATTGGGCAGGTTATAGCCCAATGTGTTAAACTAGATGGTAAAATAGAAAGTCCATGCAAACATTTAATGCTTCTATTAAAATTGGTTCATTTTCAAGTAATTAGAATATTGCTATCATCTCTCTATATCATTGCTAAAACTCATTGCTATCACCATATCATGCTTATTAATACCAGAATAAAACTATATGCTAAGGACCTTGCACGTTTAGAAACTTATATGGGCTCTCATCCACCCTGATCAAACTGGGTTTATGAAATCCCTATTAGCAACTGATAATGTCCATCACTTGCTGCATAGTATTGATTCTACAACAGATGCATACTCCTCACTACCTCAATACTATTCCTTCACTTGATATTAAAAAAACTTTTGACTGTGTAGAGTGGCACTACCTATGGCCAGTTCTGGATAACATGGGCTGTTGTCAGACCTCAACAGATATGATTAAAATAGTGTGATGCCAGGAAGGGAGTTCAGGCACTGTCCACCAGGGGGCAGTGCAGACCCTATGCACGGGTATGGCAGAGGTTGTGGCTGTGGCTGTGGCTGGTTGCTATCAGTGCAGCTGCTGCCTATTGCCTAATCATTAGGCCTAATAACAGGACTGGCTCCCAGGCCTAAAGGCCAGTTTGAGGGCTGGTTTCTAGTGGACTTTGCTGAATGTCGGTGTCTCTTTCCTTTTGTGACTTTCTACCTGTCCAGTTTCATGGAATTTTGGTTCCCAGATAGTCATTTTCCTTGTTTTGAAAATTTTTGTCATTTTTAGTTTATAGCCTAATTAAAAGGCAACAGGTTAAATGTACGTTGTCTTTCTGTGTCTGTTTGTCACGTGATGCAAGGGCCATCTCCAGCAGTGCATCACTGTACTGTGTTCTCTTCCCATTTGTTCAACAAATTCCAGATTAGTCATTTTACAGCAAACCAAAGCATAATCTCCTTTTATTATGAGTAGACTGCTAATATACATAATACTTAATTCAGTTAATTACTTGGAAAAATTGGAAATTTTGTGTAAAACTACCTTCAAACGCAAATGAACACCAACCAGAGGTTGAAAAGGACACAGTTTATTACAATGGCCCTGATTATGCACATCACCACAGCAAAATTCACCGCACTATGGTAGACTGCAAAACAGAACATTCACAAGGGCTTCTAGAGTACAGTTCTACCACGATTCCATTGCTGGCGATGTAAAAGTGAGGAATAGGGCAGTTACAGGCGGTGTTGCTCTATTCTGTCCATCTCTGACTTAAGGGAATTCAATTGCATCGCTATGCTTTAACAATGTGCGCTTTAAGTCACATCATCGTTGTTCGCAGAAATGCCTCCCTGTTGCAGAATTTACTGAATAGTTACCACGACCGGTACACACCATAAATGTACACACGAATACTAACGCCATCCCTTCATATCGCTCTCAGTATGGCCTCCCTCATCCCCCACGAGTTACCCAATTTAATATTCATTTATCAGAGATTATGCTCTAATGTCTGCACTACTGGTTACAAACCATTTACAGTAAATACAGCAAACTGGGAAAATCCCTTGAGTTGAACCACTCAACAGCTTTCTGTATTCATCTTTCCAAAGTCAGCAGAATTAAGCATTTGGGGGGAAATTACAACATTTTGTACCGTCCCTGGAATATGCTGAAAAGTCACAAGTATTTGGTGAAATTCACGTTTAACAGGCAATTCCATGATGGAACACCATATCCTCCAATTGAAGATATTCATCTGGATGCACATCCACCTGTTACAGCATTCTTGTGTAAAAAAATTTTAATAAAAAAAAAAAAACCCTTGCCATTTGGGTTTTAGACCGCTGGTCCAACACACTGGCCTGTTGTAAAAACAAAGCTCTGACAATTTAGTCTAATCTCATTCAGCCTCCTCTTCCTCTTCAACTTCATCACCCTGCATGGCCTCTTCATCCTCTTCCTCCTCCTGCAGTTTCTCAAAGTCTCCAGTCTCAGAGTTCCACATGCACTTTATTGTCACTTTGAATTCCACCATCTCAATATTGAAGAGTTTCTGTAAAGAGGACGTTGTATTGGTCACACAAGGCTGAGTGATACTGTTCAGTGCACACAGTTATATGAGTTTTACTAGTCTGCCATGTATTAAGTCTATGCGAGATCTCTACATATTTTCTTAACTGGCAATCCGGCAAGTAACAGGTTACTCAAGTGAAGGTGTGGTGAACCCGCTGGAAGTGTAGTAGCAACAGACGGCGTTCCACTCACCAAGATCCGCGCCTGCTCTGGTGTCAGTGTATCCCCATCTTTACACACCCCATGATCCTTCAGCAGTGTCACCACACCTAAGGAATGAACAGCGCAATAAGGACTCTTTCTGGAGAAGTCAGAAAGAAATGTTGCCATGACCACATGTGCTGTTCTTAGAAACTGTTCAGTGTTTGTATAATGTTATTGCATAATGTTATGGCCTGTTTAACTGGTTTAAGATACGTTTTTAATCAAATAATGCACCCAAAGTGAAGACCGATGGCCAGACTTCACCTTTCTTGAGGGCTGTGGGTAGTCCCAACTGCCTCAATTGAGGCTCCATAGAGTGGGGGAACTGAGTGAGGGGTCCTTCATCCAGAGTGATGGCCATGTGTGCTTTGTTTCCTGCCCGAGCAAAATCCTTCTCCTTGAAGTTACTGAAATACCTGAGAAATATGCACAGTGGGTAAAACAAAGTAAAAAACATCACATTGCTGACGCCACAGTTAAACAAGCTCTTATTTAACCTTAAAGAAGCAAAGAAATGTACATCCAAAAGTATCAGACCACAGTAATATACCAGCCATTAACGACAATTCACTACTCACTCTTGCACCTCATCCTTGGTTTTATTAGTGAACAGGACCCCCACTTCGCCTTTCAGGTACTTGCTGATCTACAAGATACACATACTCAGACACACTGGACATTCGAACCTGCCGGAGTTTAGCACTGGCTACGGAGTACAAAAGTATTTGTTTCGGAAACTCGGGACAAACGGTTGAAAGCAAATCCTTAGATCTCACATACACACCTTGTGCAAATTGTCCTTGTACTCGTCCGTTGGTCCTTTCCCCAGAGCGATCATCATGACTTTGTTTTTACCAAAAAAGAATCTGAAAACAACAACGAGGCTGAGTGATGGAATATGTACACAGCTCGCTAGAAAAATGGAGCAGCGTTCTCGAGATTATGCCAGCAGGTTGTAATCCTTACTTTAGCGATGCGCATCAGTGAATCTGTGTTTTAAACCACTTTAAGTAAACGTTACTCACCTACTGTGTTTCCATGCCGTCCGTATGTCTTTCAGTTTGTTGTTCCTCATGTTGGCAACGGAGAAAACGAAGACGTACCTGTACGTGTCCACACATTTCCGCAACTACAGGATCAGAGACAAAACCGTTTATCCCAAAAGGTACTGGGTACCTAGTTAGCCAAATGGAAAACGAAATATAAAAATGAATAGAATTAAATTAAGTTATGGCATACCTCCTCCATTAAGTTCTGTTTCGCTTCCAATCCCTTTTTAGTCGTTTTTGTTAAGGAAACTGAAAACAAATGGGTTTTTAGTAAGCAGGCCAGCTATAGCAATACTAGGCTAACGGTTTAGCTTGTAATAGCCATATACTCCGTACATGTACTGGCATAAAATAATATGCAGCCATTTCGGAAACAGCTGTAAAATGTTCGGGCTATAAGTGTCAATAGCGAAATAAATCTCACAACAAGTTAGCTATCGATAAATGGATATTTCAGTAACACGTGCGGGTAGCCTAATCGCTCGCTACAGTAACGTTAACAGTAACAACACAAACTAACTGAATGCCAACATACAGTAAAACTCCACTATAAAGTCATAAATTATCATCAAATTATTCCAGCAAAATGCACCAATAAATATTTTAAAACATACTTTTCTTGTCCCTCTTTGATTTCGGCATGGTTGTCACGCTGGGCTGTATGACCACTGCAGGAAGGACCCCGTAATGTTTCTCTTGTCAGAAAAGGGCAACCTTAGAATTGCCTGAGTATAATTGTGCGAAAATGTATCAGTAACCTACACTGATACCATGTCTCCCTCCCTGGTAGATTCCCATGCGTGTTGCCTAAAAGAACGGACACATGCTTTTTAAATATAAGTTTTGAATATTTAAATAATTCTGGAAAAATTACAAACCTTAATCATCTGAAACCGCTGTAAATAACCTACATTCAGGTTAAGTGATGTTGATTTATTGATAACAGAAAGGTCCCATTTTCTTTTGCATAAAGCAAAACTGTGAAACATCACTGAAATTTGTTCAGAATCACACATTTTATAAATTTTGTTTGGTTACAGTAAATGCAGTTTACTTTTGAGTTAAGTCAACACCGATATAATGTTCATAAATCAATTCATCTCTTTGTCTTTGGTGCAAAACTGGAGTTTTAACAGGGGTAGAAGAACCAGATTTATTTCAATTGATCACACCATTTTTACTACTTTGAGGCATACAGAACTCCGATGCTTGCGTCCAAAACGGTCTGTGCAGTTGTGGTATAATTTGTTTCAGCTAGTTAGCTTCGGAGTTCTTTTAAAAAAAATAAAGAACCCTTTCAAATGTACGAATGGCACAGTATTTCACAGTATAGTAAGAATGCAGATACTGGTCCTAATAAGAGACTTAGTGCTTACCAACCTAAAGAGGTTGTTCTGGAAACAAATTGCTGTCAAGTTCCAAAGATTTCTTCTGCATAATGCACTAAAGGTATTGAATTTATGTCACATATCCAAAATATTGCATCTCATCTTTCCTGCCACACTTAGTTCAAGCTCAGCAGATGCATGGAACATATATAACCAATGCAATATCGATTTCCCAAAATTGTCGTTTCATTACTGGTAGACGTGTAGAAGTTTAATACATTTGTGCGCTGAAATTATGCGTTAGCTTGTATAGTACATGCTTAAAATGTTTGATGTCTGACATTCTTTAAACCCAGGATTGGCAGTCAAATTTTTCTAGCTTAATTTTGCCTTAGTGTGGTAAACAATGTTTTTCCTGTAAATTGCTGTCTGTTTTCATGCTAATCACATGAAATTTTGGTTGGAGCTCGAATAATGTAGCCTACCTCCTAACGAATACAAATATCAATAGAAATACAAGTTATCACATAGGCAGACAAAAAGCATCCATTAAGCCAATACACAATATATAAATACGTCACAAATTAAACAGCTGAATCGGTATAATATCAAGCCTACATGATCCCATACAGGACACCTACAAGTCCTATTTATTGAGACTTAAAATGCCAACACGCGTGTGCAGTGATGATGGTTGATCCCAGCCATTTAAAAATAGAGCCTCCAAAATAAAAAACGAGTGCTCTATGATTGGCTGTGGAGTTTTTCTCCTTCGCTGAATGGCCATGCACAGACTCGCCCACTAAGCCTCTCGTACTTTCCATTTAGAAAAAAAAAACAGGTGTGGAGGAATCTTAGGTCCATCGCAAGAAAAATTGAATATGAAACAAAACCAGATTAACTTTACAATAAATGACTAACGATGCTGTTGTTTAAAAGCAACCTTTACTGAATGTGAATAATTTGGCACGCTTTTGGTCTTAATTAAAACGGTCAATTATAATGGAATTCCCCTTAATTGTAGTGGTATAGTCTAAAATAGTCTGCACTCGCGATACAGGAAGGCAGTTTTACTTTCAGGACAGTTGGGGCGGGTTGTGTATCTTATCGATTAGGTGCAACACAGTGAAATAGCATCATTTTAGACAGATTTTTAACCCTTATTTTTATTTATTATTTGCCTGTTGTGTTTAATCTTCTCTGAAGCATGCTGCGAATGAGAGCGGTGCTGTATCAGTCTTTGAGAAGGTACGTATCCTCACGCGAGCGCAAACGACCCTCATTCACCTAGACTACTTACGTTTCAGAATGGCTAATGCATCATAGTTAACGTTTGCTCGCTAATTTAGCTGCGTTCATGCTGGGAATATGGCCAACCCAGCGCCCGTTTCTGCAAGTCAAATTCATTGAATTGGCAGTACCACTTGCCAACAGTTGTAAGTCAGGTCCTGTTGGTATTACGCAACGACCATTTTAGCAACTTTGCAATTCCAGAAACACCAAGAAAAATGTCTAAATCTGGTTATTCGGTTTAGTATAGCACGTGTAAATATTGTATTGTTCGTGGGTACTACAGTAAATCTATGTGGTTACCCAGGTTCCTTTGCTAGGATACCTTTATTGTCTCATATGTTTAAACCACTCGTTCATAGGGGCAATTCGACGGTAGCAATTATAAACTTCGTGCTCAGAAGACCAAGAAGTAGGTGACAAGCTAGTGTTTAAAGAAAGCCCCCCCCACTCCAAAAGAAGGAAAATAAATAAATTGGGATAATTTACCTGATCTGCAATTTGGTGAGAAAAAAATGAACTAATGTTACGCTAGTTACTTGCAGAACCTCAATTCATCCTAAACCATAGCATCGTTCTGGACTAACTAGTTTGCTTAAACTGTCATTGCTAAGGTCAGTAGGTATAAGTAATCTCTCAGATTTTGTCCTCTTGGTGTGCTTAGTCTGTTACATTTGAATTTGAAAAAATATCAAGCTGCTGCAAAGAGAGTAAATCTTTTTGCTTGTATATTATATGTAAAAACAGTGCTGGACACGTTCAGTCTTTGCTACATTATTTCCAGTATTAGCTAGCCTATGTTGTGTCCTGTTGAGTTTTTGATATCCTTCTGTTCCAGTCCTGATAATGTATTGACACAGAAAAAATGCTTTAACCATTATACTCTTATACTCTTGGGCCGCTCCTATACTCTTGGGGCATAGTTAAGTACAGTTAGACAATTTTTTTGCTGACAGAAGAGCTTTTGAGCCAAAAACTAACTGGTGACATTTGGAAAGCAAACAGGACTGGACTGAACTGTGCCTGCTGCGGTATCAGAGGTCAGACAGCTTGGTAGCATGCTTAACTGATTTGTGGTGCCATTAAAAATGTTTTTGAAGGAGAGGAGATAGTTTGCCCTTGTATTTTTTTCTCGCTTTGTTTAGGTAGGGAAAGAAGGGTGGGCACAATACATAGAAGACTTGTATATGGGTTTAGAGTTGGCCACCCTACTGACTGTGCAACAGTGGTCTCCCCTTTGGTGCCAGAAACACCAATCTAAAACCCGGCTGAAAAGGACAATTGTTGGTTGTTGTATGTTTTGGACTGGATCGTGGGTCTTGTATTTTAGGATTTTCAGCAGTTTAACTAGCTATAAATACATACACTCACACACATGCAACATCTGTATTTGTACATATCAGTGACAATAATTAAACATATATCATATTCCTTATGGAGAGTTTTTGAGGCTACAGAAAGGCTGTAGTGCAGATCAGAGTCTTTGGACCAGGCAGTGAGTCAGTTGAAAGTGCACGACAGACCACTGTATGTTGAAGGTCAGCCAGTTACTGTGTGTGGAAGCGCTTACTCCGCGAACAGTTGATAATGCGAGATCTGAGGAGCGACCAGATTACTGATTGTGAGTGTATGTGCGTGTGTGTGTGTGTGTGTGCGTGCATGCATGCATACATGTGTGTGTGTGTGTGCGCATGCATGTGTGTGCGCCTGTGTGTGTGATCATGTGTGTGTTTGTTTGTTTGTGTGTGTAGTTTCAGGACGTTTCCCTGTGCAGCTGTTGAAGTGAAGAATGAACCCATCCTGGGGTTTAAGGAGGGGAGCAAAGAGAGGGCGGAGCTACTAAAGGTGAACAAGCATACACTCTCATACACATGCATGCACGGAGTTGTCCATAGCGGTAGGGGTCCTACTCACTGCAGAGAAGATTATATTGAGCCCAGCTGAATCAATAGGCTTCAATAGCAAACAACTCCATCATGCTGGTGGGAAGACAGTTTTACGTCAACCAGTATTGATGGCCCATTTATTTTTCCTTTGTTCTAATTTGCATTGAGTTCAGACCAACATGCATCTTCTCTGAAGTGTGTGCTGCCACCTGCTACCTTTCTCACTCTGCAGTCCACCAGCTGAGTTGTGCTGTCATTGCATCAGTGGAGTAGACATTGTGCCCTTGTTGGCATGGACAGAGTGCAGGTGCCTGATCAATTGCAGGAGTTGCTCTTGTGAAAAAAAAACATGGGACAACCCTGTTGGCTGAAACCTTCCTCTCTTAGTGGTGCTACAGCCAATCATGTGCTTCTCAGTCTGACCACACTTCTGTTCTGTGCCTATGGGCAGCAGCACTACACGGAAGTCTGTGTGTTTTAGCAGGGCATACTGTCAGGCAGCCCAGAAAAGATTTTTTTTTTTCAAAACAACAAAAAAAACTTTTCTGTCCCTGCCTCGTATACCACTAGGGTCTGATATATACCCGAGGAAAGTGACAGCTGTGGTGTGGTGTATGAATACTAGAATCATTTAGTATTTCTGTGGTGTATCAAACCTGAAATCATTAAATATTGTATTGCTATTCTATTAATACTCCCACGATGGCGTTTGGTTGGCAGGCCCTGCAGGAGCTGAAGGGTAAGACTGAGGAAATTCCCTGTGTGGTGGGAGACGAGCATGTCTGGACCAAAGACATCAGATACCAGCTGTCGGTGAGCAATGCCAATCAGCTGCCAAGCCTGTCAGATACTGCAGCAAAATGACCCCACTGTGTGCTCTGTGCAGGCCTTAGGATCAGGGACATAACATTCGCTCCTAGACTGAGGAGTATGCTTCTGAGCACTGATGGGGTACTCAATTTTGGAGAACAGTGTTCTTGAAATGTCTGAAGTGACTGCCTGTGTGGTCAGTAATGGTGCAGAACCTGTTGTTTCTGGTTTCGTTATTTTAATAGAAGATTACATATTTTTGACACTTTGAGGCATAATAAAGCTTTTTGGCCTATCTTGGGTGATATTACCTTCTTTGCAACATATTGCATGTTTATGTTGTACTAAATGCATTTTTTATTTTGATAGTATGTTATGTCCTGTTTTATACATGGTTCTGTATATTAATGTGTTAAATAGCCGCTGCAGCCTGCAGTGGATGTTGGATAAAATCTTTTCTTTTTTTTTTTGCGGATGGCAGGTACTCGGTCACAGCGTGGTCATTTTGGTTTTGTTTTTCTTGCTATTGTTGTTCCAAAAAAAGTCTCATCTTTTAATACATTTTTGCTTTTGTTTTAGCCCTTCAATCACTCTCACAAAGTGGCCAAGTTTTGCTATGCTGACAAGGTAAGCTAAATGTGTTCTGTCAATTACTGAAAAGGCGAGGAGTCTATCATAGTTATCATGAATCTGCAAGGTTTCTGCAAATGCAGCTACTGTATAATATCCTGTATGAGATTCTGTTTATGCATCTGCTATTCTGCATTCACACAGTAACCATTCCTTAACGGTATATTACGTTTGAATAGGGAACTGAAGATTTTTGCAGTGAATAGGGACTGTATGAACACTTTTAAAGTACTGAATATGAAACCTTTTCTCTATGTAAAACTGTCCTATTTATACTCCCTTATACACCCTTACCCCTGTTGGTTCTGTTTCTCCAGGACCTCCTGAATCGGGCCATATTGGCCTCAGTAGCTGCCCGCAGGGAATGGGACCTGAAGCCCGTCCAGGACCGAGCCCAGGTTCTCTTCAAGGCTGCTGACATGATCAGTGGGCCCAGGAGGGCTGAGGTGCTGGCTAAGACTATGATTGGGCAGGTACTGTGCCACACCCTCTTCTTTGAAAGTGCTTTGACTGTGATGGGCTAGGGTTGTTGCAATGCCCCGCTGGACAGCCAGTTATCCCAGATTAGGTGCTTTCTCTGTAGCTTGCTGCTTTCTTCACAAAATTGGGCAGTTCTTGTCTGTACTGTGTAAATGTAGCTGATAATGGGTTACTTACTGTTTGAGCATTGGGGAGGTCGGGCATAGGATATGCATAGGATATGTTGGCAGCGCAGAAGAGGGGTGATCTGGGAGATGTTGGAGTGTAGATGTACTGTGGGTGATGTTGGAGTGTAGATGTACTGTGAGAGATGTTGGAGTGTAGATGTACTGTGAGAGATATTGGAGTGTAGATGTACTGTGGGAGATGTTGGATTGTAGATGTACTGTGGGAGATGTTGGATTGTAGATGTACTGTAGGAGATGTTGGATTGTAGATGTGGGTGTTGTGTGGGGCATGTTGGGAGTATATAACACTTGCCCTGGCTCTGCCCTGCAGGGTAAGACGGTTGTGCAGGCGGAGATCGACGCTGCTGCAGAGCTGATCGATTTCTTCCGCTTCAACGCCAAGTACGCCGTGGAGCTGGAGCAGCAGCAGCCTCTGGACAGCGACGGCAGCACCAACACCATGCTGTACCGAGGTCTGGAGGTGAGTGCCCTCAGCTCTGCCTGTCACATGACACTTCACTGTATGATTACACCTTCAGTCACTAACGGCATTAAATGAATATGAGCTTCTTATTTTTAATAACTTCAATCTTAATAAAGCTGACACATTGTTTTTTCTTTTGTATGTTTTCAAAAAACTGTCCTCCTCCTTCCCAAGTAGCAGTTTCATATATTTCTGTATTATTTTGAAGGAATTTTGTCTTTAAAGTAGGAATATGGAATTTAGTGTTGGAAAAACCTATTAATAATATTGATTTAGCCAATTCACTATTCATTTGTATTGTAATCCGAGTGATCATAAAATATATTATTGATTTCACACTATCTATGGTTTTTTTAGGTCTTGTTACGGCACAATGAAGGCAGTTGCACACTGTGCTCAGCTCTTTTGTTTTTTGCTTTTGAGAGGGCTTGCGTGTGGTTTCATTTTGTCTTCTACGCGGAAAGCGCTGGCTCCGCTCACGTTTGATTGGCTGATCCGCTCTCCTCCAGGGCTTCGTAGCCGCTGTCGCCCCCTTTAACTTCACGGCCATCGGAGGGAACCTGGCGGGGACCCCGGCCCTCATGGTGAGTCTCGTTCAGGTCTTTCACAGAACGCAACGACTGAAATGCATACAGCGGAGGATCACTGCGCAATGATAAGTCGGCTGGTGAAGTTTATTTCAGGTGTTCAGGTGTTGTGTTTCTTGTGGCTCGCCGCTGTGTGAGAAGGCTTGTGGGTTTGCTGGGCGATGCTCTGGGGGAGGGAGAGCGCTGCTTTGAACGCTAACAGAAGAGTTCAGTCGGTTCAGCTGGGACAATGATTGCGGTAGCTGAAACAGGATGGTAAATCCGTGGCAGAAAGGAAAGCCGAGGTTGAGCAGCCATGCATGGTGCAGCTGTCCAGGTCGTGGGTCAATTAGCCCCGGGACTAAATGGCTCTGTGTGGTTGCCAGGGTAACGTGGTCCTGTGGAAGCCCAGCGACACGGCCATGTCTGCCAGCTACGCCGTCTACAAGATTCTGAGGGAGTCCGGCCTCCCGCCAAACATCATCCAGTTTGTGCCGGCCGACGGGCCCGTGTTCGGGGACACCATCACCGCTTCTGAGCACCTGGCAGGCATCAACTTCACTGGCAGCGTCCCGTATGTCCCTGTCTATGACTCTTTATACCGACCTATGTCATGATACCCCTGTGTACTGGTCATTACCCCTCTGTACCTGCATATGTCACGATACCCCTAAGTATTAGTCATTACCCCTCTATAACTGCATATGTCGCGATACCAAAAAGTACTTGTCATTAGCCCTCTGTGTCTGCCTATGTTACAGGATCCCTCTGTACCCATGTACCTCTCTCTGCCTGCCTATATTGCAGTTCTACCTGTTTATACCCATCTGTACTCGTATTATGTATGGATATGTCTGCAGGTATTTGTGTATCCCTCTGTACCATTCTCCCAGTCTGTACCAGTCTGAATGACTTAAATCTGTGGTTTATACTCTGTGTGGCCAGGGACCAGGTCAAAGTTCAACATGTTTGAACACCATTTGACCAATAACAATAGTCAATACAAATATGAATTGTATTTCGTATAGCCAAAGTATAACTGTGTACAATGTCAGCCAGGCAAAATACCCTTTATTACAGGCACCATAGTGAGTAAGGTACCACATGCCTCTTTATTGCACAAATTCAGGTCTTACATTTTGTTGTTCTGGAGGCAATAAAAGCCTATTCCTTCTTCCCAGAACCTTCAAGCGGCTGTGGAAGCAGGTAGCCCAGAACCTGGATCACTACAGGAACTTCCCGCGAGTGGGAGGAGGTGGGTTCTGTCAGGAGCGTACGCAGAGAGATAATGGCCTCATTCCCCTCTAGCCTTATCTTCACTTTTTAAAGATTTAGATAATCTATCTTTCCTAGCCTTTAGAAGCTTAGATAATGTTTCTTATGACCCCCTGTCCCCATTAGAAGGTGTACACAGTGAAACAATGGAAAGTGGAGGACTGTGTTTGGGGCTATCAGAAATATTGGCTCCCTTTTGACTGTTGCACACATGGCCACACAGCAAAATATTTTGTGTTAATTCAACTTAAGCATTTAAAATATTTTTATATTTAATTTCAAGGGGGTAAAATGTACGCAGGTCCCCCCTAGTGAAAGAGGTTTCATTCTCTTTCAAGGGCTTTTTCATGGTAAAATAACTAACCTGGATAAATAATTAAAATGTGCTCTGTCATAGTTGTTTTAACACCGAATGTTTGACTATGTAAAGCCAGGCTGTATTATTGTTGTTTTGCGTGGCTGATGCTGTAAGACTCTCCCAGTTGGTGCGATGTGAAGTGTTTGTGCATTTCTCGCGGTGCAGAGTGCGGGGGGAAGAACTTTCACTTCGTGCACAAGTCGGCGGACGTGCGGAGCGTGGTGACGGGGACCATCCGCTCGGCGTTCGAGTACGGGGGGCAGAAGTGCTCGGCCTGCTCCAGGATGTACGTGCCGGACTCTCTGTGGCCCCAGATCAAGCAGGAGATCCTGGCTTTGCACAAAGAGCTCAAAGTGGGAGACGTGAGTGAGACGACAATGCATGCGCTCGCTTTCGCTGGGCCTGACCCCGTTTCTCTCCACCCCTGCAGTACCCCTTAGTGTAATAGCTTGCAAAGCAGACACCCCTCCCTTGGGAGCCCCTGGTTTTTGTTGTGTCCAAGGCCTTGATCAGTTCAGGTTGTTTTAAACACGGGTATGTTTTTCCCTTATTCTTTCCCCTCACTGCTCAGGCAGCGTTTTTTATTCAATTAAACTGAATTTTAAAGGAGCCATTTGCTACATAGCACATTACAAAAAAAACGAAAGAACTGAACTGTTTTGAGAACTGATCTGACATAATGGCCTTAAGAGTGTAAGTTATCCTTCAGCAGACTTTAAAAGTGATTTCATTAAGAACAAATACGCTCCAGTTAAAATTCAGGAGCTGTACTTATGGTTGGAACAAAAGGCAGCATACACAGGAGGAGCCCAAGGCCCAGTCTGGGCTTGTCTTGGAAAATGGCCACTTTCTGTTTAGGGCTGTTAGGCTTCTTTATGACATGCAGCATAGAGAAATCTCTGCACTCAGGAGTGCAAAACATCTCTGGGGGGAGGCAATGCAGGCTTTTTTTATAGTATGTCTGCATATGTAAAGAGTACCCCAAAGTTAGGATAGTAGAAAAATAAGGAGTGCTATGGACAGTTCAAGGGCGCTTGTTGGCACAGGTGGATAAACAATAGATGTTTTGCTTACCAGGGCAAAACAGAACATACACCTTAGTTCATCTACAGGACAGTGCTTTTTCTCTTTTATTTTCTCTTTTCATTAAGTTGTATAGTGAACAAAGCATGTGAGGCAGCAGTGTAGTATAATGGGTAAGGAGCTGGTCTTGTAACCTAAAGGTTACAGGTTCGATTCCCAGGACACTGCCATTGTACCCTTGAGCAAGGTACTTAACCTGTATATATACAGCTGTATACATGGGTGCAATGTAAATGCTATGTAAAAAGTTGTGTAAGTCACTCTGGATAAGAGCGTCTGCTAACTTCCTGTAAATGTAATATGAAACTTTCAGTGGATGCACTGGCCTAAAGCAGCTTCTGTACTAGTGCTATGTGTTTTTGCACGTTAGTTTCATACAGCTCATTTTGCAAATCACTCACATTGTTAGCAATGACAGGAAACAAAGTACCTTGTTATGCTCTGGGTGATTTACCTTTATGGCTTGAAGAAAATCAGAATTTCCAAAATAGACACTTTCAGAAGAATTCTGAAACATTTATGGCCTCGCTGTTCCTCATACTGCACACACTATTCATCAGTGAATAAGATTAAGGGAAAAGGCTTTTTTTAACACACGTGGATGACACTTCTTTAAAATCACTGAAGAGCCATTCAATTTCCCTGCTTTGTTGTTCTCCAGCCCCTCTCAACCGACTTCACCATAGCAGTTAAACATCAACTGTCAAGAGGACACGGTTATATGCTAGTTAATATAGTTAACAAGATACTATGTGATGCAAAAAGTTAATTTTGTGACCTGTCTGTCTGTCCGCCCGCCCCCTTCCATCCCTCCCTCCAGCCTGTGGATGACTTCAGCACCTTCTTCTCTGCAGTCATTGATGACAAGGTATGTACCCCCATGCAAATCCAGTGCTAATGTGTACAACGCTTTTGTGTAATCCGTCTTGGTCCATGGATTTTTAATAAGAGGTATTCCCTCCTCTGCCTCCTCCAGTCCTTTGCCCGTATTTCAAAGTGGCTGGACCACGCCAAGTCTTCCCCTAACCTGACTGTCATTGCTGGGGGAAACTGTGACAGCAGCAAGGGTTACTTTGTGGAGCCAACCATCATCGAGACGAAGGACCCACGGGACGCTATCATGAACGAGGTACGGGAGGGGGGATCCATGTATGCTGTTACGCTTGAGATTTTCCGAGGCTGCCGGCAGGTGCATTGTGGGATATGGCTGTTGAAAGGAGTGGGATGAGGAGGCAGAATCCCGGACCACCGCGGCGGTGAGCTCGTGGCGAGAGGCGGCAGGCTTAACCGGGCGATTGCACCCGGCCGCTGGGCTCGCTGGCGCTCGGGGCTCTGCCTGACCTGTTTATTTAGCGGAAGCCTCCGTGACCTGCGGATTTCACGCTTGGGTGCGCAGGCAGGCCGCCGCTGCATAACGGCCATCTTCCCAGCGCGTGTGTGTCCAGCTCCTACTTAGAGTCTGCCCTCCCCTTTTTCAGGAAGGGGACAGTGAAATGTCTGCAGCAGTGTGCACTGAAATGAGTTTGGAAGTTTTATTTAAGTTTGCTTGATCCAGCTTCTGCATATGAAAATCCATGTCCTTGTTTTATATGTTTGTTTGCAACAGTGGTATATAAGACGACTGATATCAGCGTCTGCAGTTTGATATCAGTTGTACTGTCCTCTGCAGGAAATTTTTGGCCCCGTCCTGACCGTTTACGTGTACCCTGAGAATGAGTACAAAGACGTGCTGAAGCTGATCGACAGCACTTCCCCCTACGCTCTGACGGGAGCCGTCTTCGCCCTTGATAAGTATGTCATCCACTCATATATTTGCAAAGATATATTTAACACTGTTGAGCAAGTAGTAAAATAGTGCTGTCTCTGTTGTTAAACCTGACTAACTTATACTTGTTGTAAAGAATGACTCTCACAGTGCCAGCTGTTGCAGTCGTATAAAAGCCTCTGTTCGGTAAGAGAGCGTGACTCATTACTCTGGCCCTGTGCCAAAGAATAACCCACTCCCGCCATTTCTTTCAGGAATGTGGTGGATGAAGCTGCCAAGGCCCTGCGGAATGCTGCCGGGAACTACTACGTGAATGACAAATCCACTGGGTCCGTTGTTGCCCAGCAACCATTCGGGGGTGCGAGAGCGTCAGGTAAGCATGGCAAAACCATTCGTTCTGCACGAAATCTAGATATGTAAGGCTATACAAGCAGTGTGTCATCTAGGAGTCCAGCACACAGCCTAAGGTTCAAAGAGAAGTCGAGGTTCAGACCACTGCATTGTCAGCTGCCCTGTTTACAGCTGACATATTTTCACTTTGTGCACCAGATCATAGTATAACCCTGTCTCAAACTCTCGCTCGTACACAGGCACTAATGACAAGCCCGGTGGTCCAAACTACGTCCTAAGGTGGACCTCTCCGCAGGTTGTCAAGGCGACCCATGTTCCGCTGACAGAATGGAAGTACCCCTACATGGGTTGAGAGGGAACTTGATTTTCCCCTTTCTCCCCACACCCCCACCCTACCTTGCCTAACCCCAAAACTGCAGAACAGCAGTGAACCCCCATCCTCTTCCGCCTTATCTTTTCTACCTATCACTGGAGACACAGAAAAATGTATCTACTTGTTACAGGAGCCCCCCTTCCTCTGGAACAGAGCTTACACTGACCTGTAGCTGAGCCAGCTAAAGAGGGAGGGGGGTCCACAGTCCCCCAGCACTGCGTGGTACAAATATGGGATGATGCAGTATTTATGAAAAGGGATCGCTAATCCAACCTCCTCTCATTGTGTCTGAGAGGGGAGAAGGAACAGACTCTGCCTGGCTTGCCTGGCCACTGTACTCACCTCAGTGTGAACTGGCACAGAGGTGAGCGGTCTAGCATGGTTCTACAGACGTAGGACTCCACTCCAGGTAATGCTGAAGAAGAGCGCCACTGCTGGCTTGGCTTGGAAACAGGAAGGAATGTCAACGGGCCGTGCCGTAAACTACCGCTCCGTGCGCCTGGAAAAATGCTGAAAAACCTGCAGACTTAAGTCATTTAGCGTCTCACCCTTTGTCCTCAGAAGGTACTCCTGGCTTTTATATTAAAGTTTTAACTGTGCCCCTGGCACAACAAAAGGTAAATTGAAGATGTTACTTAGCCAAGGAAATGTCCTGAGGTTATTTTTGGGAAAAAAAGAAAACTAAAACATGCGCCTGTATATTAATATCTTAATTGGGAAGAAACACATTTGGAAAAGTTGTATTGTAGCATTGGACTGCAAAATGTTGTACTATCTTTGCTTTTAGAAATATTGGCCTTGAGCAGAAAGTTAATGGTTTACCTCGCTAACCTCACTGCCAAACAGCAGTTTGTTCAGTTAACATTTTGTCTGGGAGATGTTGGTTCATTTTAGGCGGTAGCAGAATAAAATATAAATTCTGTGATTGGTCCTTTGTTGCTTAAAATATTCAAGACTTTTCAGAAGCGTCTGTGTTCAGTGTATACGTATTTGTTTTTCAAAGCAAAATTAACAAATGGCTTTTCTGAGACATATCCTCATCAGCGCCCTGTGCCTCTCCAACCCTAAATTTTTAATTGGTGGAGTCAGGCATCCTGACCTCTGACCCTTTGCCCCTGGGCTGTGACTGTTGTGGGCGGTTACCTTTTCCACTTTGGCAGACAGCTTACACATTTACCATGATGATTGCAGCTATGATTTCTTGATTAAGCGAATAAGGCAAGTGGATTATGCAGGCAATGTTACTCAAATGAAAGTTGCAAATTATTTTTATATTTGTCCTTTAAACTGCTGAACTTGCTCCCTGAACGGCAATTTATTTTCTTAGTTTTTAAATTTTTAATTATGGTTAATTAACTTATTCATCATAAAGTCATTTATTAATAAATAAACTATACAGCAATGCAATATAGTAACTGAACATGTGCCTGAATGAATGATTCTGAGATGGGTGATATTTGGAATATGAAACATTCTTCTTCATTTGTTTTAGTAAAATTACAAAATGGCTTGGTCAAATAGTTGTTTTGCTGTGTTATGTGTCTTTTCTTTGTTTTTATTATTATAGACTGTCCTTTCTGAATGCTGTTGACAAATTGGAACATCATAAACGTGTGTGTCTTCCTCAGAAAATAAATGCTGTTAATTCATCACCCTGACCATGGCTCAGCAGTTTTATTACCGGTTTGCTTATAACGAGCCTGTAAACACAATTAAACGTCTTTCATCAGTTGAGCAGTTATTTCCAGCACATGTGCATAAGAGTGTGAGAGCTCTGTAGATTGAAGTCTTCCCTGGGCAAAGCCTTGGCCAGTTACTCATTGATTAGTACAGGAGTTCTCCGACCTGCTCTGGAGCATTCCCTGTTTTGCTGATTTGTGTCACACCCAGTATGTACAAATCCGTACGGATGGATTATCACCTATGAAGATTTTTTTTTAAAAAAGGACACGCTGCATCAATTAGCACCAGCATGGCCATTTTCAGTCGGTCCTGTATGGTGACTGTAAGTATTCAGAGCACTTTTGAAAACAGGATTGTATATGTACAATGGCTCAAATTTTGGATGCCCAGTGCTTGTCTTGTAGGGCCACAGGTTTTGCTGGTTTTCTTTCACCTTAAGATCTGCAAACCAGTTTGATCCCACGGAAGCAAGGAAGGTGTAGTGAATTATCTGTGTGATCAACTGCTTTAATGAATCCATTATGTATCGACTATCAACAAAAACAGATTGACAATGCTAAACATTTATAAGATTTCTGCCTTATTTTTCGCAATGGCCGAATCGTGCTCCCATTGCATATCTGTTTGAGCCACTCCATGTTTAACAGAAACAGGTCTTTTGGGTGGATGCCTATAACGAATGGCTGCAACCCATTACATACACCTACCGTTAGTGAGACCTTGACTGTCTGAAACTGATAAGCATTTAGTAAAGCTCAGCTTTCCCAGGTTGAACATCAGCCCATCATACATGAAGTACACTGGCACCTGTTCTATAAATTAATATTCATATACTCATAGTAAAGTTGATTTGGTGTGAAAATCGTGAGATGTCCCTGGGCTTGTAGGAAATGATGCGTAAGACTATTCCACTGTCTCAGATGTCTAGCTTGTCTCTCTCCCCTACAGTAAAGTTGAGTGAACTCTTTCAGAGCAGTATCCCTCTGTTTTTTTGCCAGGAAATATTAATAATTCACAGCCACGTGTTCAACCAGTTGGTGTGTGTGGAGACTGGATCACCATGCTGCCCCCAGAGGCGACGATGACAGGCTCTGATTTGACACCTGGTTGACTATTCAAAAAAATTGAGGTAACATTGCAGGTAGCTATGCTTACTGTGGAATAGTAATTTAGTGTGGTGTGAGAATGTTGCAACTATGGATTTCTGTACTTGTTTCAAGTTCAAAAAGCTCCCAGCAGGTGGCGCACAGTACCTATTTTCCCTTTGTTATTTTTGAACTACAGTTGAGTGGATATCACTGGGTAATACATGCTACTGCTGCTATGGCCACCAGTTCTGGTACTGCCTCTGCCACTGCTGTTCTCTTATGTTTGAAGTGCTCCTGATACAACTGGAGTGTAAAAAATTGGCCCTGCTTTGTGAAGTGTTATTCAGGAATATATGTCATATATGTGTCTTTGTATCAGCGATGAGAAAATGTTTCAAGTCAAAGAGATTAAATCGAGAACCGTAACCAACCGTCTTGTCCGTTTTAAGAGCAGGCGCTGGTCATGTGAGCGTCCCCCTTTGTGTTCCCCCATGGGTCCACGTCTGCGCGCTCTGTCCGTCTCTGTATAGGGCAGAAGAATGGGACATTGTGCGGACAGACCGGGTAAACGTGACCGTGCCTTCTGTTGGCGCTGCCAACAGCCGGTGCCCCTTGTGCCGGTGGGCATGTGTGCCCGGGGTTGGCAGAGCAGAGTGGCTCGTGGGCTGAATGGGCAGGCTTGATTCATGCCCTGGTCCTCCCACAATGTCTCCACAGATGTCCCAGAATCCTCTTTGTGTTTCACATGGATTCACTGGAAGCCGTGGGTGACCCGCCCAAACTGGCTGACCTCAGATAGAGACCCCAAGCAGCTGCAAGACAACTGCTAACCAACAGACACACACAGCACTGAGAAACACTCACTTAACCATCAGGAGAACCACCTTCCCTGTTTATAAACACTCAACAATATTTGCACTGAACTGAATTTACAGTGGTTATCAGTTTACTCCGAACAAGGCTTTGAAAACATTTTCCACACTATTAGACTAAGCATTAACTTATAACTTCACAAGTGCATCTACTGTGGTTTTTGTCTTCCCATCTCTCAGCACTGACTCTTGAGTGAATTTTAAATCTCAATGTGGCTTATTCGCATTATGATTATATAATTGCCATTGTGTATTGCCAAAGAATGCACAATACATTAAAATACAATACAATATTTACAAAATAAATACAGTACTTGACAATGAAACAGAATCTCTCTCTTTCTGTCTCTCTTACACACCCACACCCACACACACTTGTGTCCCACGCAGCCAGTCATAGCAGTAAATAGGGTTTTGGTCTCAGAGTGATTGTGTATATCTGGGAAAGAACACCTTTGGTAAAACCTTTGTCTGATGAGAGCACAGGTGTGGTCTCGTTTATCACTGTTGTGTACAGTAACCGGCAGTCCACACGCACCCTTCACTTTGATCTGTAAGCCACAGTGCTGCTCCGGGCACCTGCCCGTGCGTGTCTGTCTGTCTGTCTGTCCCTCCCTCTCCGGCCTTGCTTTATGCCATAGCTCCCATGTTGCCAGCACTAAACTGCAATGACTATGCTCGCATCACCTCCCCCAGTCCTACACCCTCACAATACACTTTGCCGCCAGGTGTCCATACACCTGTCCCACCTGCCAGACACACCGCATTACACAAAACAACCAAGACTCACCAATGTTCTCAGTCTGGCTGAAAACCACAAAAGGCAGGCACAGGGCACTGCCTGTTTGTTTAAACATTCTCACGGGCAGGTCATTCAAATCCGTGATCCTTGTGAATTCTGGCCAAACTATTTAATCAGCACTTACATTTAATTGGTAGTCAAAGAGGAAATTTGAGGGACAGTTACACTCACTGAGAAGTTCTCACAGTATCATGAAGGATAAAAGATGGAGATTAAACCTGCACTTTAATTTACCACCAGGGAATAACCGTCCATCAAATGATTCTTGAAATCATCCTGCATACACACACCATAGGTCTAGTCTTACAATGCAGCAGGTGTTGGATTGGGTAACAACTGGAAAAAAAGGCACTGGGATTTTTTCATATCAAAAATGTATTTCAGTACTTAAATAGTATTTACGTGTACAAGTGCTTAGCTTTTTCACGTGTCTTATATTTAATAAATGTCATAGGCGACTCTTTAATGCTTAAAGTCACCTTATTTTACACTAATATTTGTCTCCATGGGTTCCAGTAGCCTGTTTCTTACATGCCTGATAACTGTAATAGGCTAGAATAGCTTCTACAGGTGTATTATTCTTGCATTTATTTATTCGCATCACTGGTAAACTCTATTTTCAGTTGGACATTATAGACGACTTAGCATCCCTTGGGGAATCAAACCGTGTATTGAATTGCGAAATAGGGCACACTTCTTTTGTCCGGCGTTTGAAAGCACTGAATGTGGAGGGAGTGTGGGAAAGCCGTTTAAGCTGGAGCTCATGCCCTTCTGGAGACGGGTGCTGCTGCTTTGTTTAGGATGGCGGCAGCTGGATTAGCCCCCTTTGAAAACGTGAACCTCAACAGACTTTGTCAACATGCTCCCTTGCTTTTCCCGCCCAAAATTTCTCTTCATGCCTCAAAGTTAATTTAATAAGATCAGGCCATTTAATCGACGAAAAGACAAACAACTCTTGTCCAAAAAATATTTGCCTCAATATTGCCAGTGAATTTAAATTAAAGTTAAATATGAATGCAGATGAAGTAACTATAAGTTATTTTTGTGTATGTTTTTTAACACTCGTATTATGAAATAAAATACTTGTGTTATTCCTGAGGCAGGTTACGGGCTACTACTGTTAAGGCAGTGACTTTAACTTTGCGCTCTAGGCCTAATATTTTATTCTTCACATGAAGACCAGTGACACTCAACTTATGGTGATAATGTCAATTTGGTAACGTAATGAGCAGTGTATGCAACAACTACTACCTTCCCACACCTTAACCAATTTTGACAACAGCTGCACATATAAAACCTCAGAAGGAAACAAAAGTCATTAATTTGTTTTAAATGATTTATTTTTCTTCACACAAGATTGCATGATAGAAATAAGTGCAAAAATACTATCAATATGATAAATGCACGATCACACAGGAAGCACAAGCCAGAAGCTGGGGATCTAGATCTGAATACAAAGCGTAAAAATCCCCCCTCAGAAGAACCCTGAGATAGGCAATGACAACATTTTTTACAATATGTAAAGAAAAAAAATCTCTTCACAGCAGTGAAGTTAGTAGTACAGCATTGTTAAATGCAAACGTGTACAAAATAAACCATTCTATACAGAATATTAGAATTTACGACAACTTTTGTCTACAAGTGTTAGATTTAAAAATGGGAATAAACATTTCCTACTCATTAGAGAACGATTTAACTATGGCTGCACAAGAAGCCAATGCGTCCTCTGGAATTTTACATGGACATAGTCTTAAATTGTGACGAAGACGCGTTCACCACGGCCTCCACAGCGGATTTCTGTCGCTTGTTCCAGCGCGTTTTGGAGCACGGACGGCGGTAGGGCAATGCTCTGCGACCGCCGGGCTGCGCTGGTCTCTGTCACCCTTCCATTCCGCCCGGTGAAAGTGTTTCAGCAGTTTGTGTTGAGAGTCTTTGGATCGCTCGTGCATGGACAGGAAGTGCAGAGTTTCCTCCAGGCATTTGGTGAATCCCTCCGTGTAACTCTGGCGGGGAGCAGGCGAGTGGCATTGGGTAGTTGGATACGCACTGCCCCGCAAATAAAACACGGCCATTTCGAGAACGTCTGCTTTCTCGAGCTTGGAGCTGGACTGATTCGCTTTGAACTCGTTTTCAAGCAGCGCTTTCAGCTGCTCGATGCTATTGTTGATACGGTCTCTGCGCATCTTCTCCACAACAGGTTTTCTCATCTGGAGGAAAATAAATTATAGGACAAGATTAGACAACTGCACGCGTACAACACACACGTTAGCCTGCAGCTAAATAAACTTAACATTACATTATATACCATGTTTGTAAATGTGTACTTACTTTAATTTTTTCTTTCGTTGTCAGGGCTGTGTTATACACTTTGACAGGAGCCATACTGATTGTAGACTGCGAACTCTTCGGTCTGTGCAAGTTGAGTAGCGAAAGCAGTTGTCTGGTCTCCAGCTTGCTCAGAGACCTGTATTTATACTTCTTGGCCGGAGTAAAACACTGTGGGTTTAAACCGGACAGGGGTTTCCCACACTCCACAGCCAATGAGAAACCAGAACAGGCAGGACAATAGAGATGGCTTCAATTACTTCATGGTAAATTGACAGCATATTGCCTGCGGATAATAGACGTCTTCCACATGAACAGGTGGAGGGTGGACGATAATGGGGAGCACCCGTGGAATCGTGTAGAATCTGGGAAATAGTTGACCACCAAAGGACCCTTCAGCCCCCAGCCCCAAACAATTTTCCCTGCGACCACATTCCGAGACCACACGACCAACCATTCAAGTAAAAAAGATATGCGCAGAAGGCGGGAAAATGACAAAAAGCAAATTCAAACGAAAGTCCAGAGGGGACCCATTATTCCTGATTAAGGGATTTCAGGCATTTATTATTTCCCGCCAAAAATAATCTAATCCTATAGTTGTCACTGAGTCAGTCCTTTGGGGCGATGATTTAATAGGCTATATGTATGCTACATATTTAGGTTACTACATATATGTATCGTGCTAATGATAGGCTACCTGTTACAGACAATACAGTAGGCAATTTAAAACCGAAAATGTGTGATGTTAATTAAATCAATTTAAGTTAGGCCTATAGCCCATAATTATACGACGATGGTATGGATTTGATTTGTTACTGATTAGTTGAATCAACTGTTTTAAATGTAAAACAGATTATGCCAATAATCTGTTTTACATAAATAAAATGTCAAACATTTTCATCCCACGATTAATCATATCATATCAAAACAAACACAACATTTGATGCAAGGGCTAGTCTATACTGCATCTGGAACAGGAGGTGTTTTTAGATGATAAAAGGTGGGGGAAACTTGCACCAACCTGATACTTTTTCCAGATGTCCAACTGGGAAGTGGATAGGCTACTAAATAGCACCACTGCGAATGCTACACTGAACACGGCACACTTCCATTGTGCTGGTATTGAATGTGGTGTGTGGGAAAGTTGGGGCATCGCGGTCTCCAGGGCTCCTTTTAAAAGACGACATCCGTCGGCTCAAAAGAGCAGCTGCCTTCTGCGCGCGGGAATCTTAAGTAGGTGCTGACTGCTGTCATCAAAGGCAAGCATAACAACGCGTTTTTTTCGCGGACACCCTTCACCATACCGCCTCAATATTCAGCGTTAGATATTCCGCGTGTTCTGGGCTCGTGTTTACGCTTATGGGCAGAATGCCTCCTATGCCTAATAAAAACGAATGGATTTTCACAAGTCCAATATCTAGTTATCTTCAGAGAAACTTGCTGTATTAAAGTATGGCTCCTGTACAACCCAGTTTTCTGTTTCCCAGCAGGAGTAATTAAATGTTTAGTGTCGTATTAACAGTCTTATTAATAATTTAACCTCATAAATGTAATATTTATTAATATAATTTCAAACAAACATTTACCCTAAAATAAACATTACCAGGTCAATCAAATCCAGTCTTTCCCCCCAAAAAGAATAGGTGGTATCATGAAATTCAACAAATAATAGTTACAAAGCCATGTGTTAGTGTGTACTAACACCAGGTTCTACAGTTCCCCCAACAACCATATGAATTCACTACACACTCTAGTCTAGTCCCCCTATGGCTTAAAATGTAGGCTCTACCTGTCTATGTCTTATTGTCCTATAAACCCAGGGATTACACCACTGAAATGTGTGTCTCCACCTGAGCTATGTTTCCCACACTTCTTGCTTTGAATGCTGCTAAACAGGCTTTGGTGTGGCTTGCCATGCATGGTCCTATACAGAGGGGCAGGTGTGTGGCATTGAATGGAATATGAGCACTGGCATAAGCGTGACCCGGGCACTCGCGTGGGACCTGGGAAGTTCCTGACTCCCCGTGGGAAGGTTGAATTATTCTCCCTATCTGTGTGCTCTTCAATGGCATTCCAGTATCACATGATCTTCATGCTCACATTAAAGCCATGAAAGGGAGAAAAGAGGCGGGAAACTGTTCAATGCTCACTGCTACCATTAAAGAAGGCCCTGTTTGGAATGCTGTGATATGTGTGTGGTCAGGTCATGTTTTTTTGTGAGATGGAGGTACCTTTTAAGCATTTTTCACCTCATTTAAAAGATCCTTATTTCTCTTCTCAGTAACCATAATCATTGTTTTCAATATCACAATTCAGCCTAACCACCTGCTCAATGCAAATACATAGAGATAAAACAATGTTGATAGCTTATCGCTTTTTTGTGTTGAGTGTGATATATACCTACATATTAATATCGGCCTATACCGGCGGTACCATGGGCTGGTCTGCATTTCAGGATATTGTTTTCTTTACCAGTATTTTGATTAATTTATTCATTCTCATTCATCCAAATTAAGACAAACAGTATCAAGTCCACGTGTTTTTAAGGAGAGATTATCCAGCTCCATCTCCCTGTGCCCTCTACTAAGGTGTGCGAAGCGCGCAAGCGGGCTTGGCTCGTGCAGCGGATGTCCAGATGGCCTATTGAGGGAGAGACACAATGCAGGCCTCGGGGCAACCGGGGCACACTTGTTTTGGGACAATATGAATGGGCACGAATTGTGGGAAAGCGGTGCAGGTCCGAGCTCCCACACATTCCTGACTGGCTAGTCGAGTGGTTCTCTTGCGGTGTTTAAACACCAGGGCAGCTGGAGTTGTTTGGTGTGTGTGTGTGTGTGTGTGTGTGTGTGTGGGATGGGGAGGGAGGGGGGGGGGGGATATGTGGCTTTTCTTCATGAATGAAAAGAATGTATTCATTGGAATGCCTTAATACCCAGATGATGTCTTTTTATCAGAATCGTGTGTTCCAATTCACTGTTGGGATACTATACAGGCTCTGAGCACAGAACAAAAAGAGAAGTGAAGTGGTGTTTTCCCTCCAAAATGGACCTCTGGCATCTGCCTTTGTAAACACTGGATGTTATTGTATGTTCCACAAGTAATTCAATTTTCGCTTGATTAAAATTTTGGCTATAATAAAATTAGAACCTATGCATTTATTGATTTGTACAGTATATGCTGCAGATGCTGGAACCATTATTTGATATTATTTAGATTACAAAAAATTCAAACTGCAGAAGATCTATTTTCACGCAGGTCTCCAAAATGGATATGCAATATAGAGATGTGTGGAAAAACAAGGCTCTAAATTTTAAAGTTTGTTATGTTTTGTTTTACTTTTACCAAAACTCAGAATTCAGGTCAACTTTGATGACCAAGTTACAAAACTACCGTTTGCTAAAGCATACTAGCATACCTTTTGTGGGAAAATATACATTTTCTGATTTTGTAGGCTCACAGACACAGCTGAAACTTCTTCCCTGTGGCAAAAAAGTCTATGTATGATCTGGACCTATTCATAACTGAGTAGAAGGAAAGTTCGAAATTGTGGGTTATAAAAACAGAAACCTAAAAAAAAGTAGCCATAGTGTTATTTATTACTACTATACACAACCTTACTGCAGCATTGTAAAAAATGTGGTAGAATTTTGTACCAAGTAAAGCAACAAGAACAGTAACAGTAGTAATTATCATAACCATTAGTAGAAGATGTAATTATAAGAGTGTCTTGTGTTTTTTCTATCAACAATAATAGCTCCCACAGAAAAAGAAATCTTCTATTAAACCAATATATTGCTGTCAGCATTATAGTATTCTGTCATCTTCTTGTTTATAACTCCAGATTTCAGCTAGTGGCAGATGTTGGAGCGGCTCTGCAGTCCATAAAAAACCAGAGAGGGTGGGGCAGTCGGGTGAGGACAGCGGTGTAATCACAGAAAGATTAGTTCTCCGGAGATACAGAGAGCAGGTGATGGGTGGGGGCCGCAGAGTGAACACACACTCATTCTAGGGTGTGTCGGTGCTTCTGATCTCAACTGTGTGTGTGTGTGTGTCTGTGGGGGTGTGGATGGGGGGGGGCTCTATTGATGAGAGGACGTGTGAGCAGGAGTCCTCCCAGGTTTCCCACACTATCCACTCTTTCACCACTCAATATTCTCAGGGTGGACAACAATGGGAGTGTGCCGTCACTGAAGGGGCTGGATAATTGCATTTAATTGGCAGTCCCCCGCAGAAATGTGTGTGTGTGAGTGTGTATGCGCACGTGTGTGTCTGTGTGCCTGAGAGAGAGTGTGTGCGCGCACGTGTGTGTTTGCGCATGTGTGCATGTGCATGCGTGAGTCTGTGTTTTGATTATGGGTGTTTGAGTAGAAGGGGAAACAATGGGCAGAATGAGAACTTTGACGATGATTTCAGTCAGGTGAATAGTCTAGGATCTTATCTATATGGCTCAAATGACCCATGCAGTGATGTAGCTACTGTCTCACACACTCCCCATCTGTGCAGAGTGTGTGTGTGTGTGTGTGTGTGTCTGTGTCTGAGGCTGAGAAAGGAGTGTTCCCAGGTAATAAAATAGCAGTGGCCTGATTGTGGTGTTTATCAGTCTGTGCCACTGTAAGGATGATTGCTCCTCCCTCTGGGCGAACACACAGCCAGTTATCCGTGAGATAACGGATGACTCTCCCATTGTTGTGAAGGCCACGCGCACAGTGCTGTGAGTGTGGGAACCCTAATCCTGGAGGGGCCCCATGGCTTTGTAATGCTAATCTCCAGCTATAAATGAGGGAGAGGGGGCCCTGCCGCAGATCACAGTCAACCTCCTCACACTCTGATAGCCTCACTGATACCAGTATGGCTCCAAGCTCACCCAGCAGTGACTACACAGGCCTCCAGCACTTCCACAGAGAAAAAAGAAAAGTAAGTTTCATTATCATTATGAAAATCTAACTGAATACTGAGATGATTTTGCCTACTAATTGTTATATGCTGAGAAGCGGTCACTGACAGAGCTGCTCTCTCTCTCTCTCTCTCTCTCTCTCTCCACAGCTGAGAAAGCCTGCAGTGGAGAAGATGCGCAGGGATCGCATGAACAGCAGCATCGAGCAGCTCAGGATCTTGCTGCAGGAGGAGTTCCACAGGGGAGACCCCAACGGCAAGCTGGAGAAGGCCGACGTCCTGGAGCTGGCGGTCAGCTTCCTGAAGCAGAGACTGCGGCGTGGGGCTGCAGTCAGTCAGAGGGCTCACAGTGAGGGTCACTCTCAGTGCTGGAGGGACACCCTGCACTTCCTGTCGGCGAGCTCTGAGAGAGAAGTGCCGCTCCAGCAGCTACACCGTTTCCATGACACCCAGAGAGACACCCAGGAGTTCCACCTGAAATCTCCAGTCATTCCAAAACACAGCCTGATCCCAGCAAAACAAGACACAACCACCCAGATGACCGTATGGAGGCCCTGGTAGAGTCTGTACAGGCACATCAGAAAAAGACTGTGACAGACATATCTGGTAGAGTCTGTACTGATGTATGTGAGTCTTCATTGATTGCCTAATAGGGTCTGTACTGACATATCTAAATAGTCCATACTGGTGCACCTGTTAAAGACTGGACTGTACAGACTTACCTGGTAGAGCTTACCTGCTTTGTAAACTAGAAAGGCACTTGATGACTCTCAAGGTGCCTGAAATATAAATTTACAATATTCTTCATTGTTAATATTTGTACTGAGTATGATTTGAATTGCTTTGTAAATTATTTTTACATTTGGAGAAAGCTTTTTTGGTTCAATGAAAAGCTTGATTCAAGTTACATATGTATCAGTGGCCTATGCTTTCAGTGTCTAACAGACCTATGCTGATAGTACCCTTTATCAGAAGTGTGTTGTTGCATAAGAACACAATGTTCAAGTTACTGTGTCAATTTTAAAGCTGTTTGCAATGCAAACTCACATCCCTGAAATTCACCCATTTTATGAAACCATTTCTTTGTGTAAAAGAACAGTGTTCATTTTATTGCTGACACCACTGTGTGGTTAAATTATTTGTTAACATTTTGTGATCTTCACTATGCCTTAATAAAATGTTAAAGGTAAAATGTTACTCAGTTGCATACCCTTTCATTTGCTCCTTTCACCTGTCTCTTTCCTGTCTGAAATGACATCATAAAGAGCCTAATTGAGGTTTCCCACGTAAACTTAATTATTTAGTATTATAATTGCGACATAGCTCAGGAGGTAAGACTGATTGTCTGGCAGTCGGAGGGTTGCCGGTTCAAACCCCGCCCTGGGCGTGTCGAAGTGTCCTTGAGCAAGACACCTAACCCCTAACCCCTAACTGCTCTGGCAAATGAGAGGCATCAATTGTAAAGCGCTTTGGATAAAAGTGCTATATAAATGCAGTCCATTTACCAATTGCCCATATTATCTAAAAATATGTTTTTGCTCTCTAATTGTCATTTTGAGAACAGTATTGACGTTGGTGCAAATAGCATCAAATGTATAAGGCCCTGAATTTTATGAAAGTTGCCATTCATAGACTCCCAAGTGTCTCAGTTGGTAATGGAGCTCAAATGACATGTACAGTTGCTTCCACAGCTGTTTGGATGCTCTTATTTAGAAATGTCATTGGGTGGGCCTGTGGCAGCCATGTTTCTTCTTGTTTCCACTTTGTTTAGCATTTACACATTTTTAGAGTATTTACACATGTATTAATGTGCAAAGGAGTTAAATGTGATATAAATTAGATTCATGGTAATGCTTTATAATGCAAACATGTTTTAAGATAAATGAAGATATCTTAAGATACATTTAATGCATGAGCGCACCTTACAGCAGATCGTGCAGAAATGCTTAAAATGTACCTTTAAATTTGCTTAATTTGACCCAAACCAGTCAACTGGCTGTTCGTGGAAGCATGCCAATTCAGTAGTGCAGCTAAAGGCTCAGACATAGGGCTGCAGATTAAATCAGGAAATAGCCTGTACAAATGGGCGTGAGGAAAGTAGCAGATGAAAGACTGCTGTCCTGAAGGGGGTGATTAGCTCATTTCACCACAAGGGGGCAGCAGCAGATTAGTGCAGAAGAGAGTGCTGAAATATGTGTTATGAGTTCAATTGCATGTATGTAAGAGAAAGAGATTTTGTTTTTGTAAAAAAAAATAAGGAGGGTTTCTTTTAAACTGCATAACTAAACAAAAGAGCAAGCAAGCTTTAACCCTTCCTGTAGAATTTCTCGACAAAAAATAATTCTGATATTATTGTAGTTCTTCTTTGAACTGTGACATTTAAATAATTGAAATTATTGAACAGCATTGAACATTTGGGACCCACACACCCAATGATAAAACATTCAACTTCACCCAGAAATTATATTAACAAGCAATGTTTATTTGCAGATGTATGTGGGCTTGGATTGGTTGCACTGGATGCCTGAAGTTTTGATGATGTCACAGCACTGACCCACTAACCGGAGAGCCCCTGACTTTGCCATCCGAAGGCCTGGAGTTCAAACACAGTGTGCTCTCCCACACCTTGCAGCTCACCAGAGAGCAGGGTCACGGAAGATAACCTTAATCGCTTTGCTCTGAATTGAGCCAGTCGTCGCCTGAGGGCATGCCTGCAGTGGCAGGGGTGTGAAGTGTGTCTGCTGGGGATGATTGGAGCTGGAAGAAGAAATACTGGCACCTGTGTGAAGGGCTACAGCTCCCGCCTCTGGGAATCAAAAAACATTCGCCAGCACCACAGGCAGGATGTCCTAACAAGTCGACGGGTGGGTGTGATATAACTCTGCCTTTTTAAAAACATTGTATTTATTGGTTTTCCATTGAGACAGCAGCAATGAGACATACAACAAATTAACAAAATGTGAAAATGATCACTTTTAATGTGAATTAAAATGAGAATGTTTTCACAGTTAAAAAAGGCTGAAATAGGGACAAGACAAGGGAGATCACAGGGGCAATAACTTTTCACAGGAAACAGGAAAGATTTGCCATCGGTAGTGGCGTGTTAGTGTGAATTGCACGTGAATCACCCCTCCACTACAAACCATTTTCTCAGTCATTTGCTACTGCAGACTCATACTATTGAAGAAAATACACTCTTTGATGAATGTAAGTTCATATAACCAAGTTTTACTGTTGATAAAAATGCACATGCATTATTATTTCATCATATTTGTTATATTTATCATAATGGCAGGCAATATGATCTATGATGGAATACAAGCAATAGGCCGTGAAAACTGCCTCAATCACAAGAAGGCATTTTTTCAGATTATTGTGCATATTAAAATAATTATATAATAATAGCTGCACTGGAAATCGACGTCACATACCCGTCTAACTATTGTGAACTGTAAAAAATAGTCCAGTAATACTGAGCATATTTAACTGTAATGAGGGTACCCTGTAAAAAAATTTTTTTCCAACATATGGGTTAGATAGGCTTTAATACAGCAGTCTAAAGAGCATTAAAAATCTTGTGCAAATGGCAACCACAATTTGATTTGAGAGTTACAGATGAGTTTTCCATGCTCAGTGACCTTTTGCTTTGCAGTATCAGTCACATGTCAATTATAAATGACAGACCAATTCCTATTCTGCCCCCCAGAGAGATATTTCTTGAGGCATGGGGTCAAAGGCGTCGGAATTGCCACTTTTGCCCCATGGGGGAATTGGTGCGGCACACTTCTTTTGTCCTGTGGCTGAAAGGGGAGAGAGTGTGGGAACCCCTGAGTGGAAGTGACCTCACACGTGAGACAGTGAGAGCACTGTGCTCCACTCCACTCTGTCTGCGCTCACAAACTGTTAAATACAACATGACTGTAGTCATGGACACTGTGCCCATGCAAGTACTCTAAACATTCACCGGTAGTGTGCATGTTTGCGTGTGTGTGGTGTGGGCGTGATGTGCATGTGTCTGTGTATGTCCTGCAGCTCCAGGACGTCGGCCTTCTCCAGTTTGCCGTTGGGGTCTCCCCTGTGGAACTCCTCCTGCAGCAAGATCCTGAGCTGCTCGATGCTGCTGTTCATGCTGTTCAGTGACTGCTGCTCAGCACATAACACTTAGCACTTAGCAATGATCTCAGTTTGATTTCCATAATCATGATAAAACTTACTGTTTTATTTTCTCTGTGGGAGTGCTGGAGGCCTGTGTAGTCACTGCTGGGGGAGCTTGGAGCCATACTGGTATCAGTGAGGCTATCAGAGTGTGAGGAGGTTGACTGTGATCTGCGGCAGGGCCCCCTCTCCCTCATTTATAGCTGGAGATTAGCATTACAAAGCCATGGGGCCCATCCAGGATTAGGGTTCCCACACTCACAGCACTGTGCGCGTGGCCTTCACAACAATGGGAGAGTCATCCGTTATCTCACGGATAACTGGCTGTGTGTTCGCCCAGAGGGAGGAGCAATCATCCTTACAGTGGAACAGACTGATAAACACCACAATCAGGCCAGCAGTTTTATTTCCTGGGAACACTCCATTCTCTGTCTGTCTGTCTCTCTCTCTCTCTCTCTCTCTCTCTCACACACACACACACACACACACATGCACTTACTCTCACTCACACACACATACACACTCCTGTACAGATGGGGAGTGTGTGCGACAGTGGCTACATCATCGCATGGGTCATTAGAGCCATATAGATAAGATCACAAACTCTTTATCTGACAGAAGACCAGAGCTCTACTGCAGGGGTGGGGAATGGCCCTCTAGTCAATATCACACGGCCCGCTGGATGTTCCCGAAATTTGATATAGCTAGTATATTTTTCCTGTTTTGAAAAACAAACAAAAGTCGGTATAACATAACAGCAATTTGCAAAACAAAATAAACCGTTGCCCTCGAAGATTAAGAAATACGAAAGATAGGAAAAAGGCAACAGTTTCATCATCCTATTAAAACTAGCAACGTCACTCGTGCAAGCCCTCAAATAGTCATATCTCAAGTGTAGGCTACTTTTTAATTGGTGAAAATGGCAAAGCGAAGAAAAGTTGATGCCGGAAGTGATGGGCAAGCCCGTTTGTTTAATTTGTGGAGAAGCTGTTGTCGTTCTCAAAAAGCGCAATCTCGAGAGACATGACACCTGCAGACATGCAATATATGTTACTCCTGAAGGAATGGTGCGAGTGGAGAAAATCAAGGCGTTGTCGCTGCACAACAAGTGTCTTATCCTGCGGCCTGAAAAGGAGCTGGGCTGTGTCTCAGAGGCAAGTTACGTGGTGAGTGAACTGATAGCTAAAAGACCGTATTCCGAAGGCGAATTTTTAAAGGAGTGCATGGTTGCTACTGCGCAAATACTTGCTCCAGAAAACTGAAATTGTTTCGGAACCTTAGCTTAACACAATTAAACATTAAAAAACATACTTAAAATATAATATATTCACTCGTCTGTCGTGAGCAACTGTAATGAGACGGATTTTAACTGCTAGTCGGTGTGCTTTATGGGTCAAGGTGGGAGTATACTTGCAGTGAAAACAGACTTTGGATAGCTCATACAAACTAAATGACCTGAATGACACATTTGGTGTGCACGTCTCTGCTGGCCGAACTAGTCAAAATGTTCGCAGATGGACAGATATTGCCTACAATTGGTCTAAAATATCACAAGGGTGCCTGCATTGGCTGCATCCCATTTCCTACTCTGATTGCGGGGATAAATATACCATTTCCTCTTTCTTCTTTGGTTTGTTGCAGTGCTAAATAAACTAAAGAGATTTTTTATTAAATCATCAACCTCTATCTGACAGAGTTTCTGCTTCTTCACCGCAGCCATTGTTGGTTTCTGTATTTGGTGCACCAAATGGTGTCAATTCCATGTTTCCCATGGTTATCACAACCGCATGATCTGAATCTGCACCCCTCACTGATGTGGAGTGTCACTAAATGAACAGTTTGAAGCCGCAGTAAGTGTACACACATTTGCATGCAGTGCCATGTTTGGCTGTGGTTCAGTTTTGGCTGAGTTCTTTTCAAGTATACACCTGTCTTTAATGTATACATTTAAGAACATCATGACAGAAATATGACATTAGAAAGATCCACTTTAGAATGTGATTTATTAATGGCTATTACACAGCTCTTTTTTAACACTCAGAATCTTGAACATCCTCTATTGGGGCCTCTTCAGCCACTTCGTCCTGCGCTGCCATTGGCTTGGTCTGCTGTTTGTCTGCAGGTACATGCAGTTTGGTGCTGTCAAACTCCAGGCATTTCACAGATTCGCTCAGCTGCTTGATGGTGTTTTCCATTCCCAGGCCCTTTAACACAAGCTTATACAGCCTCCTGAAGAAGTCCTTCTCCTCGAGCTGCATGTTCTCCCAGGCGCTCTTCAGCTGGTGGATGTTGCGCTGCGTCTCCACGTATTTCTCCTCGCTCTCCTTCAGCTTGCCCTCGAGCCGTTCCATCTCCTTCTGCATGGACAGCTTCTCCTTTAGCATGTCCCTGCGGCGGCGGGTGTTGAGCTCCAGCCGCGCCTCGCACATCGCCAGCTTCCTCTGCGTGTCAGCCAGCTCGTCCTGCAGTCGCCACTGAGCGCTGTCTCCCTCTTTCCTCCTAGAGTCCGCAAATTTGGCAGATGTAGCTGCTAGCGCCTCGCCCTCGTCTGCCACGTGGATATTTTCCTTAACGTAAGATATTATCTTGCCTAGCCTGTCATTTATAGACTTTCTCTTCACAGTTTTGCCTTCTAGCTGCTCTTGGAGAAAAATGACTTCACTTTGTCCTTGTAAGGCCTGTTCAGCTACGGGCGGCGCCTCCTCCCCAACTTGTGCTGCCTTTCTTTCTTCTTCTGCCTGTGCATGGACCTCCTCATACTCTGTGTTCATCTCTGCCTGTTCACAAACTCCCTGTGTTTGAATGTCTTTGTCCATCACTGGCATAGCTAAGAGAGAGCAGGAATTCTTATACTCTGCACTGAGGCAAACAATGCCTTCAGTAAGCATAACAATACCACTTGTAACATCACAATACAATACCTTGGAATTCTGCTTATGAACATTCTCTGTGGCACAATTCTAAGAGCCATAACTCCATGTGTACTTGCTGACTCGGATAGTACAATACTGATATCATTATTTTTTTTTAGATGAATGTAAATTTATTTAGCCTATTTAGTTAAAACTCTTTACAGATTATCTTTGGGACTTGGCCTGTGGCCTCTTGCCCACAACCAAACCAAGTATAACAGCAGTCCCTCTCATTTAATATTGCTTATTTAAATGGTGTGTTTGAGTTTGAAATGCTGAACAGTGGTAACAAGGAATGCAAGGAAAAAACATATTTTTTGAACATTTATTTTCCTTAAATATTGCTGTTACAATTTTTAAACAAATGAATCAGTCATTCTTGAAATAAATCCAAAAATCAAAATCCCTTCATAGAAGGTGACAACATATTCCCAGTAAAATTTAAACAGTGGTGGATCACCACATCGATTGCTTGGAGACATCTCCAAAAGATGACACTCCTAATAGAATGTCCAGTACACATTGATTAAAAGACTTTATAGAAGACATATCGATGCAGACAGCTCCAACCTTTAAACAGCCGTGAGACTGCTGACGCATCAATAATATTTCAGTTTAAAACAGAACTAGACATAATTTGTAGTCACAAAATACACATAAAGTAAAAAATTCCATATCATTGCAGATGATAATGTAATCTATTTTCAGTTTAAAAAAACCACTACCTTTGCTTGAAGACATCTCCAAGACATGAACACACTCTTAATAGAGTGTACAATACAATGTTGCAGGCCTTTATAAATACAGGCAACGTTAACACTTCCACATTTCTCAAATAACTGTGACAATAATCATAGGTCAGTGTAATATACACATCTTTTATACCATGCTGTAATCCATATCATTATAGCAAAACAGACAGATATCAGTCTTTCCCGCACAAAGCACATGCTACAAGATTCCATTATTCTGTCAAATAAGGTTACATTTCATAAAATTCAAATGAAAATAAGATTTAAAATGATCCAAATATGGAAACATAATCTTCATAGAAGAACACCTTTAGTATTGAACAAATCCTTAGTGGATGAAATACAATGGAAAGAACTTCATAACAAAGAAGAGATTGAAAAAGATATGCTAGACATTTAGCAACACTCATACTGGATAGTCTTACACCTTCTCATTGAGAACATATCTTCAACCTTCTGCACAAGTAGTTGGGGAGAATTTCTACATACAGAGAATAACTGTCCAGGCCCACCTTCGATAGGTCTCTTCAATTCTGTTTGACTGAGTACCCAGTGACAGTTTGTAAGACTCTACCAGGGTCTCCAGAGGGCACTGTTGGCTGGGGTCTCCTCTTTCCTGGTTGTGTGCCCAGCTGGGGGAACACGCCCTGACTCTTGATTGCATCAGAGGAAGGTGGCAGGTTCTGGAAATGGTTCATCTTTTCTGGGACTGAAACGTCACTTCCTCCCTGGACAGGAAATGCTTGATTTCTTGGCCACCAGAAGAGCTGCTCACAGACTGCTGCTGCTGTTGACGTGTGAGGAAGAAAATGGCCATCTCCAGGATGTCTGCTTTCTCCAGCTTGGAGTCTGGCTGCTGCTGCAGGAATGCTGGTCCAAGGAGAGACTTGAGCTGCTCAATGCTGCTGTTGATACGATCTCTGCGCATCTTCTCCCCCATCGGTTTTCTCAGCTGCACGAACAAGACAGGAAATCTGTTAATAATCTGGATCTGGAATACAACATGACTGAAGCTAATGAAAAATGACATACGCATTTCTTCAGAGATCAAGTTCTGAATTTACCTTATTGGTCAGAATCAGGTGCTCCTTAGGGCAGGTCATTGCTGCAGGTACTGTAGGTGCCATGGCTGTGTGTCTGTGCTGTAGAGGTCTCTGTGTAGAGTGAGTCTGATCTGTGCTGGCTTCACCTCTCTTATTTATAGTCCCAAATCTACATACCAATGTGTGGGTCTTGCTCTTGTTGGAGTTTCCCACAGTATGCAGCCAATGGGAGAGCTTGTGGGGACAATGAGGCACGTGTGGCTGTCACATGCTGAATGAAGTGCTTATTGCTGGGGGACAATGGCTGTGTCTCAGGGGAACAGGTGGAGGGGTGGGGGTGATGGAGAGAGAGTCACAGAGAGCTGAGAGAATCTGGGAATATGGTGACCCTTGAGAGAGCAGATCTGCTGCCTGATGTTGGGATCAATGATACAGACAGAGCACACGCTCATCATCTCCATGTACACGTGTGGGACTGACACACATCTCCAGCATCACACTTTACTCTGCTCCATGATCCAACATGACATCTGCATTCTTCACTGTAGCCTTCTCTCACACATATATACACTGTCAGTCAGATTTTACAGCTTTCAGATGGATTTGACCTCAAAGAAAACTGCAGGTGCTTCACACTTCACACTTGGAGCTTTTCAACCATCAATATTTTATTGATTGTGCATATTTGGGATTCATATTTTAAAAATAAAAGAAATTGATGTTTTGGCTATCACTGTCTATGCTCAGTGTCTAAAGGAGTACTATTCATTAGTAGTCACATTTTCTGTGTTTCTGGTAATATTTTTCCATGATTGCAAATGCCAGGAAATTACATTTCTTGATGACATTTAAAAAAAAAAAATGTTCATAACACTGACTGTGCAAATGAGACGAAGCTATAGGCCTAAGTTCAGGAAATATGTGTAGTCTTAATGGATAAGCGTGATATATCACTGGCTATGAACACATTATTCCAACATCTCCTCTGCTCTGTTAGTTGACAGTGGACACTCAGCGGTGTGAGACCAGATGTCACAGATGTGTTCTCAGTCTTGTGGCTGGTGGTCAGTGTGAGTAGAGAGCTGATCTGTGTTTCCCACACTGAGTCCTGTGTGCTGGGATCAATGCACAACAAAAGCTGCTCCACGCACTGAATGGACCATTAGTGATGGCTATTGGCTCTGTGGTGTAGGACAGACACAGCCTGACGTCACAGACCATCTGGAGGGAAGGATTATCAGTGACTGAAACTGACTTTGGCCAGCCCATATTTCCTGTTTAATTTAACATGTTGTGCATCAAATAGCAAAACACAACATGAAGATCTATGATTTATGCTCAAAAGAGAATATTAACTTCAACTTGGTCTCACATGCTTAAAAAACATAACTATGGTTATTAATTTGCAAAGTAGCTGCCCTCATTCAGTGCTGTTTGGATAGCATTGATGTTTTTAAAAAAATCAGTTCTTTCAAATTACTGTTTCACTACGGAAATTCAAGTACAGCAGCAAAAGCCCACATGGACATCAAATCTACAGAAATCATTTTTGGAAGAATTATTTTTTTAGATAAATTCACCAGTAACTTTTATGTGGAGTAAGATTTACACATTAATGATTACAATCATTATATCCTGTATTCTTAGTACATACACTCTTCTGCACTGCGAATAGGAGAGGTGATTTTCACTTATGGTTTTTTTTATCCAGTTGATCAATTTAAATTTACTGAATAGGCTCAGGGCAATTACAGTAACTGTAATGTACAGTTCTAGAAATCAGACCACAAACATTATGCTTGCAAGTCTACCATTAATTCAAAGACCAAAACTATTGCTGCTTTAAATGGATATTCTGAAACGACCGTTTTCATTCGAATGTACCCTCCTTAGAATCGCCTTTGCTTAATGGATATTTTTATTGGCTATTTGCTTTGGAACATATTTACCATGATTTCATCAGACTAATGTGTGTATATATTCCTTAATATTCCAGTGTAGAGGCCTACCTGTGTCCAGCTGCTGCTGGGATTGAAGATGTTAATGACAGTGGAACTGGGACTCTGCTCTCCAGAGCTTTCCCACACTTTGTCCATTGAGATCATCCTATTGAACAGTATAAGTGTGCCTTTTTAAATGCTAATTCATCTGTCCACAAGCAGCCTTCAACAGGACCCTGGGGGTAAATACTACAAGTTAAATAATCCTCAATCAGGCGCCAGGTAAACAAGGCACTGAGACAATGAGGTCCAGCAGTAGTAGTTGCTTTCGTGGACATCAGAGCGAAGAGAAACAACAAGCTAATAACAACAGCACCAAGTTCAGTATTTTTTCAACTAATGCTTTACTATTAACTGTTTCAAGGTGGACAAAGTCAAGTCAGTTCAAGTTTTCTTTTGAAATGGATCTGGTAAATCTTAAGAATTCATTCTGAAACCAATGTTTGAACATTAATAGTGCTTATGAAATATAATATTGGTTTGTAATGTTTGTATGAAGTACTCTCTGGGTGCAGCTCCCAGTATCCATTGTCCCAGTGGGGCTCTGTGACTGAGTCTGACTCTGTTTCCCACACTCTCTCTATTCACTGTGTTCTATGGGGGAACAAAAGAAGTGTGTCTCATTACACATCACATTAGCCACAGGGTTTGATCTCCTAGTGATGGAGAGGGGCACCTTCCTCCCACTGAGACCATCTGGACTACAGTTAGTGAGACAAGTCTAGGCTGGCCACACATCCACGACTGCTACACATACATGAATTGCATTTTAAACCCTGGCTTAACATTATCTTTTGTGACACGCGTTTCCTAAGACACATAAAGACTGACATTTCACTTTTACGATTGTATATCCTTGTGGAAAACCCAGTCCTGCCAGAAGGTAAAATGTACCTTTTATGCTTAATAATTTGTCCTTCTGTCGTGTCTAGGAAACGACAGAGTTCCACGCCAATCGCCAATCTGTAGAAAACAATTTCAGGAGGGAAAAGACACAACAGCAGCAAGCTCTTCAGAAAGTTCAGACTTTATTGCACAGGTGCACAAAGCCGGATCAATTCAGCAGAATTGAACCTCGATTGTCAGTTTTGCATACATTTTATACACAATTTGTGCCCACAACCCCCCTTTAACACATTTCTAAAAATATCAGCCCTCTGGTCTTTTCTGGCACAGCAAGGAGTTTCACTTTCCTGTTCGTGGGTCAACTTGACCTTTTTGGCATAAAGATGATTTTCGGTCCTTATGATGTTCTTAATGTATCAGTAAGTATTCTTATCATAGTGGACAGGTGCCCCAAAACTGATTTTTAGTTCTATTGATGTCTTTAATTAGTCTATTGATGTTCTTAATTAATCTTCATCAGTGGACAGGTACCCCAATTTTCCCTTACTTTGTACTTTCCCACTTACGCATACACCACGTCATTGCTGTCTGTATTTTTCCAATTTTCCCTTACTCTGTGTTTTTTCACTATGCATACACGTCATTGCTTTCTGTATTTTTCCATTTACACATACAAGTTCATAGAGTTTATAGCCTCCTGTACTTTTTCTTTTTTATTCAGGTTACACAGGGGTCACTGTAAAGTATTAGTTTTCTAAGTTTTCTAGCATATTTCTATTGGGTAATAACGCTTTGTTAGTTTTTTGGATTATATTTTTAGTAATATATGATTAGTTTTTGGTTAGTGTTATCTGCTGGAATTATTATTCGATTAGTGTTTTCTGCTTAATGAGTAAGTATGATTTTTCTTAAGCCTTCTGCGTTTGCCTTTTTTCTACAGTGGATACTGTGGTTTCTTGCGTTACCATAAGCTTTGCTGCAACTACTGATATAGAGTTATTGGATTACATATTGATTATATTAGTATATAGTTATACATGTGATATATGAGTGTATATAATTTTTATCATGAAGCATTGAGAGTTTGGAGGAAACAGTCTGATCAACATTGACAGGAATACCCTTTAACAAAAAAACTTTAACATGTGACGTCATCACACTCATGGGGAGTCTCAAAATTCTCCTACACTTCATCTTACTAGGAATGCCTCATTGAAATAAATAAATATTTTACAAGTGTCTCCTGAATAAAATACAATACATATTTTTAAAAACACAAATGATTGGAGAATACAATGAAAAATTCCACAGGCTAAATATCACTTCATTTGGTTGTTAGAATCATGATCCTATCCCAGTTAATGTGCTTTCAGCCGAATCTTTGAATTCTGCCAAAGTAACAGGACTGTCAGTCTTTAGGCCTATTTGTTTTTTTGCAGCATGTTGCAAGATAAGCATATATTGTAATTAAAAGTCATATTTCTGAATTATGAAAAAATAATTATTTAAGAATCAAAATAGAATTGGAACACAGATTTCAAGTACTTCTATTGTCTGTCAAATTAGCAGATAATTTGGAGGTTTACTTAAAATATCTTTGTAAATGAAGTACCCATAACACAATCTGCGATTGTTTAGAGTAGTTAGACCCACCCTCTGATAAAGGAGGCAATGATGGTTAAGTGACCTGGCATTTGTTATTACCCATAATGCACGATGATGCACTGTGTGTAACAATGGTGTGTAACGCATGCAATATTTTAGTCATTTAAATATCCTAGTCTTATAAAAAGCAACTGACACAGCTTACAATCTTTTCACACAGAATCCATTGATAATGCTGGATAGTTACTTATGAGGTTACATGCATTGTTAAAAGGTACAGTGATAATATCCCTCCTGAAAATCGAACCTACAACACTGTAGCATTCGGTCCGCCGGAGAATCGGATTACTCACGGCTGCGCCGGCAGGTGGAGAGAGCACACGCACCTGGGTTGCGTTAGCTAATCAGCCCAGGTGCTTAAAGGTGTTCTGCTCTTCACAGTTCGGGCTCGAGACCAGGAGTTCACACCGAGAGTGCATTTATTATTTTAGTTTCTTTATATCTTGGAGCTTGGTTCGAGCAAAAAAAAAGAAGAAAGTAATCCGCCACTGAGAAGTTGGAGTAGCTGGCGCCGGCTGGAAGGCAGGCCAGCTACGGGCGGCGCACTGGAAAGTGGTCGCGCCATTTTACTTTCTTTTGTCTTTGTTACTTTAGCTTGTTGTTTTAGTTTATTGTTTTTGCCTGGAACCCGTGATGGGGAAGGGTGAAGATGGGTATTTATTTTATTTTGTGTTTCTGTGGGAGCGCGCTCTCTCTCCAACCGGCAACCAACGGTGGTTCCCGGAACTGCCGAATCTCCCTCCCAAGGATTATCACACTGGCGTGTGTCACTCTCAGAACAAAGTGTACAAAAAAGTGCTTAAAGGGCACACACACTTGTCACTTGGGCAGTATCGTTCAGGTACATAAAACTCTTCCCCTAGCTAGCAATACATAATTAATTTATACCCTTTTCAAATAGATCATTTTTGCACTTTTAGGGTACATTAGGAAATGTATTCCTAAAATAACAACAAGGTACCTCAGTTTCTGAGAGTGAACTTCAGTGTTCACCCAGTTCTGTAATCATTGTTTCCCTGCTGCTCTGCTGCCCTGTTCACAAAAACAGTGAAATACTGATGATATCCGACTTGTGTGCAAAAGCCTCTGAAGAAATGGAAAAACATGCAAATATGATGACAGAATTTTAAATGTATGCGTAATTTATCAACAGTTTATTACTTTGATTAACTTGAAAAATAACAGGTGTTACAGAATAATTTCAGTACTTCATTTAGATGTTGCAACTAGCCAAGAATCATTTCTGTTTTCTGTTTTTTGGTGTCAGTTTGAATTAAGGAAGAAAACAAGGTATTTTTGACCATTTATTTTTCTTTTCTGAAACAATGCTTGTATGAAAATGTTTCATGCAAATAAATCCACAATTTTCCCAGAAAAATCTACATGTAAACTTGCCATCACAGAAGGCAACAAAAAATATTCTCTGCAAAACATAAACGATGAAAACTTTTCACTGCTATTGCTTGAAGGCAACTTGAAGGCAGGAGAACACACCAAACAGTGCATTCATTAAAGACCTGTATTAAAGATCAAGCAATACAGAAACCATTAACACAGTAATGGCTCTCAACCATAATGAGAAGAATTATACTTAAGTGCATGTAATGACATGCAATTTTTGTGTGATTATTCAGATAAGTACCACAAACTAACTCTTACCATGTACATTTTAAGAATTATACAAATATTTCCTTCACTGAGCATATGCATGCTACAAGATTTCATCTTTCCTTCACGGAAGGTTACATTTTGTGTTAACTGAACCATACACCTCATAATCCAGTAAATTAAGTGCAGAATATCCACAGTGGAAAAAGAATACTCAATCTGAGTAATAATAATCATAGATGCTTTTTAAAAAAATGTGATGTAACATGTTGTGGTACAAACTAGAATTTTTGTAGCAAATTGAACATGTTTTTGTAACAAATTAAAAATTTAAAATCCTCTATAGGAAAAATATATAACTGACTTCAAGAAAAATACACTTTCTCAGAATGTCCTAGAGAAGAAAAGGAGAATTCTGAATACAATCTTTCAGTTAGAACCAACACTGGTTAGCCTTATTCTGTCTCATTGAGAGCATATATTTAACCTCCTGCACATGCAGAAGAGGAAGATAAACACTTCCTACAAGCTAAGAATTACTGTCCAGGCCCATATTAGACAAGCCTTTTTAATTCTGTTAGTCTGAGTGTCCAGTGAGCATCTGCAGGACTCTACCACGGCCTCCAGAGGGCGCCTTTGACTGGAGTCTCCTCTTTGCTGGTGGTCTGTCTGGCTGGAGAGTTCAGCTGAGGCAACACACTCTGACTCTTGGTCATATCAGAGGAAGATGGCAGGCTCTGGAAATGGTTCAGGAGTCTTTTCTGGGATTGCGACATCACTTCCTCCCTGGACAGGAAATGCTTGATCTCTTGGACACACCTGGAGTACCCCTGACTGACAGGTGAGGAGGAGCTGCTCACTGGCTGCTGCTGTCGTTTGAGGAAGAAAACTGCCATCTCCAGGATGTCTGCTTTCTCCAGCTTGGAGTCTGGCTGCTGCTGCAGGAATGCTGGTCCAAGGAGAGACTTGAGCTGCTCAATGCTGCTGTTGATACGATCTCTGCGCATCTTCTCCACCACTGGCTTTCTCAGCTGCACAAACAAAACAGGAAATCTGTTAATAATCTGGATCTGGAATACAACACGACTGAAGATAATGAAAAATTACATAAACAATTCTGCAGAGATCAAGTTCTCAATTTACCTTGTTGGTCAGAATCAGGTGCTCCTTAGAGTAGGTCATTGCTGCAGGTACTGTAGGTGCCATGGCTGTGTGTCTGTGCTGTAGAGGTCTCTGTGTAGAGTGGGTGTGATCTGTGCTGGCTTCACCTCTCTTATTTATAGTCCCAAATCTCCATACCAATGTGTGGGTCTTGCTCTTGTTGGACTTTCCCACAGTGTGTAGCCAATGGGAGAGCTTGTGAGGACAATGAGGCGTGCGTGGCTGTCACATGCTGAATTAAGTGCTTATTGCTGGGGGACAATGGCTGTGTCTCAGGGGAACAGGTGGAGGGGTGGGGGTGAGGGAGAGAGAGTCACAGAGAGCTGAGAGAATCTGGGAATATGGTGACCCTTGAGAGAGCAGATCTGCTGCCTGATGTTGGGATCAATGATACTGACAGAGCACACGCTCATCATCCCAATGTACATGTGTGGAACTGACACACATCTTCAGCATCACACTTTACTCTGCTCCATGATCCAGCATGACATCTGCATTCTTTACTGCAGACCTCTCTCACACATATTTACGCTGTCAGTCACATTTTACAGCTTTCAGATGGATTTGACCTCAGAGAAAACTGCATGTGCTGCGGACTTTACATATGTGCAGCTGTTCAACCATGAATATGTTATTGAGTATACATGTATATATGGGAACCACTTTACATTGTATATGATTTGTGTCTAGAATGGGTTAGAGTATTCTTTTAATATTTTCTGCTTTTCAGGAAATATCTTTCCCGATTGCAAATGTCATTGATAAAACATTTGATGACACTGAATGTGAAAATTAAACAAAACTAAAAGTTCTGAGACACTTATAATGTGTAAATGTATAAGAGCCATATATCAAAGAGTGATGTATCACTGGCTGGAAATACATTATTCCAACATCTCTTCTGCTCTGCTAGTGGACAGTGGACAGTCAGTGGTGTGAGACCAGATGTCACAGATGTGTTCTCAGTCTTGTGGCTGGTGGTCAGTGTGAGTAGAGAGCTGATCTGTGTTTCCCACACTGAGTCCTGTGTGCTGGAATCAATGCACAACAAAAGCTGCTCCATGCACTGAATGGGCCATTAGTGATGGCTATTGGCTCTGTGCTGTAGGACAGACACAGCCTGACGTCACAGATCATCTGGAAGGAAGGATTATCAGTGACTGAAACTGACACTGACTGGAAGATATATTCTGTTTCACATATAATACACATATAAGTTTAATTTTTATTGTAATTTCATATTTTAAGTAATTTGTATGTGAAAACCTGTTTTGTTTTTAAATAAAGATAAACTTAATTAACTACACTCCTGCCTCCAAAAAATAAGTTTTACTTTTGTAACAATGCCATCGCCTATGCATTGTGGTTGTAAATGTGCCTTCCCACTGGGAGAGAAAATCCATAATTTCAGTGGTGCTTATCAATATATTCCATAGTAGCCCAGCAGTGGCCCAGTTGTCCAGCCACTGCTGGGATTGAGGATGTTAATGACACTGGAACTGGGAGTCTACTCTCTAGAGCTTTCCCACACTTCGTCCATTAAGATCATCCTATTGAACAGTATAAGTGTGCCTTTTTAAATGCTAATTCATCTGTCCACAAGCAGCCTTCAACAGGACCCTGGGGGGTAAATACTACAAGTTAAATAATACTCAACCAGGGGCCAGATAAGCAAGGCACTCAGAGATTTAGGATTTTAGGATTTTATTAGGATCCCCATCAGCTGATGCAGAACATCAGCTACTCTTCCTGGGGTCCACACAAAAACATCACAACAGATAAGCCACTTGCAGACAAAACAACCACATGAAATAAAAATCAAAAAAGTATAACTAACAATATTCTTTCTCACAAACATATTACTATACGATAGTAATATGTATAGTATAGAGAGACAACGCGGTCTAGCCATAGGTATTTTTATGGATGTCAGACCCCAAGAAATAAAAGTAACAACCCACTATAGACAATGCATGATCATCTTAAATATTCCATTTGAAATATCTGCTATGATAGGTACATTCTAGAATAGGTGAATGATGCTTATTAACAGTCATATTACATTGTAAATTAAATTTTACTTAACCCATTAAAAGTATTTCTTTCAATTCTTTCAGGGTACCCATCACTTTATATTATTACAACTGGTCCCTAAACATGGAATATATTTATCTGCAGATGTAAGCCACCCTAAAGAATGTTCTGGAGTAAGACTGTCCACATACAGTATAACCCTGAGTCCTGTACTCTCGGGGTGCAGCTCCCAGTATCCATTGACCCAGTGGGGCTCTGTGACTGAATCTGACTCTGTTTCCCACACTCTCTCTATTCACTGTGTTCTATGGGGGAACAAAAGAAGTGTGTCTCATTACACATCACATTATCCACAGGGTTTGATCTCCTAGTGATGGAGAGGGGCACCTTCCTCCCACTGAGACCATCTGGACTACAGTTAGTGAGACAAGTCCAGGCAAACTTCTCATAGTCTTCTGCCACACTGAGGCTGTATACTGTGTTTCCAATGCTTAGTCCTAATTGCCCTCATAGTTCTGAAACTCATTGATGCAGATGCAATGCAGAGTAAAATAACCTGGATTTTAATCTTCTGGATGATTATATGAGAACCTGCAAGTGGTTGAACAGTTTAAATTTAACTGTTGGAAAGTATAACATATTGTGGCATTTGGTCCACCGAAGTGGCCGATTGATCTCGGTTGCGCCGGCTGGTGGAGAGAGCACACTCACCTGGGCTGCGTTAGCTAATCAGCCCAAGTGCTTAAAGGTGTGTTGTTCTCCACAGTTCAGGGCCGAGACCAGGAGCATGTTTATTTATTTGAGTTGCATTTAATTTCATTTTTGTTTTTTTTTAATAAGACAGGGAAAAGTGAACTGCCACTGAAAAGTAGGAGGAGCTGGTCTGCTGGAAAGCAGTCCAGCTACAGAGTGGGGAACTGAAATAGTTGTCGCTCTGTTTTACTTTATTTTCTCTTCGTTATTTTAGCTTGTTGTTTTAGTTTATTGTTTTTGCCTGGAACCCGTGAGGGGGAAGGGTGAATGTGTCCGTTTATTTGATTTCGGATTTGTGTTGGTGCACTCACTCTCTCTCCATGCGGCAACCAATGGCGTTCCCCGGCACTACCGCATCTCCCTCCCAGGGGTGTCACGCTGGCATGTGACACACATGTTAACATTATACACTCCATTTCTAAAACTGTGGACACCCTTTCTAATTAGTGGTCTTTGCAATTTCAGCCACACCCATTGCTAACAGGTGCATGAAATCAAACATTCAGCCAGCAATCTCCATTGACAAACATTGGTAGTAGAATGGGTTGTACTGAAGAGCTCAGTGACTTTCAACATGGCACTGTCATAGGATGCCACCTTTTCATCTTTGTGGCAACAGTTTTGGGAAGGCTTTTTCCTGTTTCAGCATGACAGTTCCCCCCAAGCACAAAGCAGGGTCTATAAAGAAATGGTTTGCTGGGTTTTGTGGGGAAGAACTTGGCTGACCTGTACAGAGCCCTGACCTCTGCCCCATCAACCACCTTTGAGATGTATTGGAATGCAGATTGCAAGCCAGGCCTTATGCCCAACATCAGTGCCCAACCTCAGTAATGCTCTTGTGGCTGAATTCGAAGCGAATTCCCACAACCATGTTCCATAATCTACTGGAATTTCTTCCCAGAAGAGTGTAGACTGTTACAGCAGCAAAGGGGGATCCAACGCCATATTAATGCCCATGGTTTTGGAATGTGATGTTCAACAAGTACATGTGAATGTGATGTTCAAGTGTCCACATACTTTTGGAAATATAGTCTATCTGTCTTTAAAAATCATTGATAATCTTTCTTGATTCATCCATTTATGAGACAAAGAAAAAAATGTATTTAACCTGTTTTGCAAAACCTATTGCTAAGCGGAAGAGAATAGTTTCAATGGCTTGGCTGAAGTTTCGGTGCTTCTCAGAAAAAGGGAATACTTAAATTAGATGCTGCACATAGGTTAGGACTGTGGAAACGATTGATCTTTTTCAGTTTTTGTGTGTGTTTAAGTTTGAAATGAAGTGAAGAATCACAATATGTTTAATAATTTTTTTTTAATTCCTCAAAGAATTCTGCATTCAAAAGTTTCAGATAAATAGATTGTACTTTAACAAATACAAATGTGAATATGCCTTCGTTGAAGGAAACATTACGTATTTTCAATAAAATATAACCTGTGATATATTATCACACACCTACTTGAAAACACGAAGACACTCCTAACAGAGTGTTTTGTTTACACTGATTTAAAGTCTTTATAAACAACCTGCAGAATAAGGCAGATCAAAGACTGACATTTACCAACCAATATGGGGAACAGTTATACTTCAGTGTAACATACACTAAACTGTGACATTATATTATAATTCACATCACAATAGCAAATAAACTGACATGTCAGTTTCATCTTTATGAATGACTTAACATTCCCCACCATGCATATAGATCATGCAACAATCATTATTTACTTCACTGAAGGATTTTAAAGGACTCACTACACAATCTGAGTAAACCCTGTTCACAGAAGACATTTCATCTAAACATTTCATGTTGAACATATTGAGAATACGTAGAACCAAATATTGGTAAATTTACAAAATCCTTTGTAGGAAAAATATGTAACCGACTTCAAGAAAAATACATATTCTCAGAATGTCATAGATAAGAAAAGGAAACACATTATATCAGTTGGCAACAGCTCCGGTTATTTGAGTTCTTTTTCCACTAAGAGCATATATTTAACCTCCTGCACATGCAGAAGAGGAAGATAAACACATCCTACACACTGAGAATTACTGTCCAGGCCCATATTAGACAAGCCTCTTCAATTCTGTTAGTCTGAGTGTCCAGTGAGCATCTGCAGGACTCTACCAGGGCCTCCAGAGGGCGCCTTTGACTGGAGTCTCCTCTTTGCTGGTGGTCTGTCTGGCTGGAGAGTTCAGCTGAGGCAACACACTCTGACTCTTGGTCATATCAGAGGAAGATGGCAGGTTCTGGAAATGGTTCAGGAGTCTTCTCTGGGATTGCGGCATCACTTCCTCCCTGGACAGGAAATGCTTGATCTCTTGGACACACCTGGAGTACCCCTGACTGACAGGTGAGGAGGAGCTGCTCACTGGCTGCTTCTGCTGCCGTGCGAGGAAGAAAACTGCCATCTCCAGGATGTCTGCTTTCTCCAGCTTGGAGTCTGGCTGCTGCTGCAGGAATGCTGGTCCAAGGAGAGACCTGAGCTGCTCAATGCTGCTGTTGATACGATCTCTGCGCATCTTCTCCACCATCGGCTTTCTCGGCTGCACGAACAAAACAGGATATCTGTTAGTAATCTGGATCTGGAATATAACATGACTAAAGCTAATGCAAAATGATACAAGTATTTCTTCAAAGATCAAGTTCTCAATTTACCTTGTTGGTCAGAATCAGGTGCTCCTTAGAGTAGGCCAGTGCTGCAGGTACTGTAGGTGCCATGGCTGTGTGTCTGTGCTGTAGAGGTCTCTGTGTAGAGTGAGTGTGATCTGTGCTGGCTTCACCTCTCTTATTTATAGTCCCAAATCTCCATACCAATGTGTGGGTCTTGGTCTTGTTGGAGTTTCCCACAGTATGCAGCCAATAGGAGAGCTTGTGGGGACAATGAGGCATGCGTGGCTGTCACATGCTGAATTAAGTGCTTATTGCTGGGGGACAATGGCTTTGTCTCAGGGGAACAGGTGGAGGGGTGGGGGTGAGGGAGAGAGAGTCACAGAGAGCTGAGAGAATCTGGGAATATGGTGACCCTTGAGAGAGCAGATCTGCTGCCTGATGTTAGGATCAATGATACTGACAGAGCACACGCTCATCATCCCCATGTACACGTGTGGGACTGACACACATCTCCAGCATCACGCTTTACTCTGCTCCATAATCCAACATGACATCTGCATTCTTTACTGCAGACTTCTCTCACACATATTTACACTGTCAGTCACATTTTACAGCTTTCAAATGCAGTTTTAAATTGCAGAGGTTAAATCCATGTGCTGCAGACTTTACATATGTGCAGCTGTTCAACCATGAATATGTTATTGAGTTTATATGTATATATGGGAATCATTTTGCATTGTATTTGATTTCTGTCTAGAACGGGTTATAGTATTCATTTAATTCAGTATTCAACTGACGTCCTCTGCGTAAGCGGATGTACGTACTCATCCACGTGCCAGTGGCATCATATTAAAGTGCGAAACAACAATAAAGAAGCCACAACAACAGGCAAAATGGATTCTCGTGGATGCAGTACACACAAAACACACTTCTTCTTTTAATTTCCGGCAGACTAGGCACAGGTAGTGCATTGCTGCCTCCCGCCATTTAAAAACAACAATGCATTTGGTCTTTGCAAACGGAAATGATGTACATGTTTATTTGCATATTGAGCAGGGAAGTGAGATCCAATCACAAGTGGTCACTCGAGATGCATGTGGAGACGCATTCTGATGCCAGGTGTGAACTGACATCCGTCTCGACTGAATCTAGACACAATCTGGATATATCTGGATACCAAGTACAGATCTGAACAGGGCCTCAGTGGTGTGAGACCAGATGTCACAGATGTGTTCCCAGTCTTGTGGCTGGTGGTCAGTGTGAGTAGAGAGCTGATCTGTGTTTCCCACACTGAGTCCTGTGTGCTGGGATCAATGCACAACAAAAGCTGCTCCATGCACTGAATGGGCCATTAGTGATGGCTATTGGCTCTGTGCTGTAGGACAGACACAGCCTGAAGTCACAGACCATCTGGAGGGAAGGATTACCAGTGACTGAAAGTGACACTGACCAGGGGCTATTTTCTTTTTCATGTAATACATACATAAATTTGGTCTTTAGTATAATTTTATATTCTTAATCCTATTAATTCATAAATAAATATTTATCTTGTTTTTAAATTAAGTAAAACTTAATTAACTGAACTCCTGCCTCTCCAAAAATAAGTTTTACATTTGTGACAATGCTCATTTTTGCAGTGAAACATATATCATTGTTATAAATGTGTCTTCCCTTTTACAAAAAATCTTGCATACATAATTCCAGTGGTGCCCTTTCATAATTTAAAATACATTTACTGCAATTTTACAACAGTGAAGTGTATATATTCCTCAGTACCCCATGTGGAGGCCCAGGTGTCCAGCGGCTGCTGGGATTGAGAATGTTAATGACAGTAGAACTGGGACTCTGCTCTCCAGAGCTTTCCCACACTTTGTCCATTAAGTGTGCCTTGTTAAATGCTAATTCATCTGTCCACAAGCAGCCTTCAACAAGACCCTGGGGGTAAATACTACAAGTTAAATAATTCTCAATTAGGCGCCAGGTAAACATGACACTCAGAGACAAGGAGGTCTTAGCCGTAGGCAAATTTTTTTGACATTAGACCTCCTGGAAATGAAAGTTAGAAACAACTGTAAATGGCATATGATGGTCTTAGAAGGAGTGCCATGCTTTCAAAACATGAAAGTCAGCACATTTAAGTGATTCTGGTACAACATAAAATATTTCTGCCATAATTTCAGACATCACTCTGGAACAGGTACATGCTAGAATAGGAATGAAGCTTATTAAATGTTAAGGGCCTGATTTACTAAGACCTTTAGCATGTGAAAAACCTTTCAGCACATACAAGACTGAAGATGTTACTAATGACTGCTCATGGTATTTTTTATTTTATTTTTTGCACCAATTGATGGTTGTGTTATTAGTTGTGTATGTGCTAACAGGTTTCCATATGCTAAAGGTCTTAGTTGTAAAATAAATTTTCATTTGGCCATTAGGAATGTTTTTTTTCCAATTCTTACAGGCTATCATTACTTTCTATTTTTACTACCTTTCCATAAACATTGAACATGTGCAGTCATGAGAATCAGACTAAATAATGTTCTGAGGTGAGGCTGCACACACTCCCCCCTCAGTCCTGTTCTCGAGTACCAATTGCCTTATCAACTGTTCCAGAGCACAGGTACCTTTACAGAGAGAGGATAATATGTACTATTTGAACCATAAATGAAGGTGTATCAAATTATGAAAGACAGATATACTAGCGATTATTCATTGATGGCAAACACAATGCAATAAAATTAAGTTATTAGATGAAGCTGAAGTTTGTATATGTAAAGTGATTTCATTGACCTTTGTAAAAAGAAATATTCTAACTATGCATACCCATTCTCCCATCCTGGTTTGTTGATTTGGAATTAGACAAGTTAGACAAAAACGGATGATTTTTACCATTTATTTTTGGTTTGTAAACATTACTGCAAAAAAATATTGCATAGAAATGGATAAGTAATTCTGAACAATAAACGTGCTTCCATAGAAAGCAAAATAACATATTCTTAGTGAAATTTAAAGTGATACATCATCACTACCATTGCTTGAAGACATCTTCAAGACAGGAAGATACTCCTAACAGAGTATTCAATACATGAGAATTGAAGACCTTTATAAAAGACCAGCAGATACTAACAGCTTCCACAGGTTAAAATATCTCGAACATCAGTGGGAATACTGACAATTCTGTGTACTATACATTAATTTGTGATGTTATACTAAAATTCAAATTATCATAAAAAATTGACATGAAATCAGTTTGGTCTTTGTAATGTGACATATAGTATCTTTCTTCCACAAAGCATATACAGTATATGCTACAAGATAACAATTCCATAATTCCTTCATAGAAGGTTATTTTTTAAAATTGAAGTGAACATAAACAATAAAATCACCCAAAATATCCTGCAAAAAGGCATACTCAATATGAGAAAACGATCGCCATGAATTTTTCAAAACACTGCTGAATTTGAAATTGTTACGATCAGAAGTAACAAATATTGAGCAACAAGTCCTTTCTAAATGAACTTCAGTTGACTTCAAGCAAAAGAAATTAAATCCATAGAAATGTGTGTTTTGTGTGTTTGCGTGTGTGTGCGTGTTTGTGTAAGGTGTTGCATAACACTACTTGTAAGTCTTGGACTTTCTCATTGAGAGTATATCTTTAAACTCCTGCACATGCAGAAGAGGAAGATAAACACTTCCTACACACTGAGAATTATTGTCCAGGCCCATCTTAGCCTCTTCAATTCTGTTAGTCTGAGTGTCCAGTGAAAGTCTGCAGGACTCTACCAGGGCCTCCAGAGGGCGCCTTTGACTGAAGTCTCCTCTTTGCTGGTGGTCTGTCTGGCTGGAGAGTTCAGCTGAGGCAACAAACTCTGACTCTTGGTCATATCAGAGGAAGGCGGCAGGTTCTGGAAATGGTTCAGAAGTCTTCTCTGGGATTGTGACATCACTTCCTCCCTGGACAGGAAATGCTTGATCTCTTGGGCACACTTGGAGTACCCCTGACTGACAGGGGAAGAGCAGGAGGAGCTGCTCACAGGCTGTCGTTTGAGGAAGAAAACTGCCATCTCCAGGATGTCTGCTTTCTCCAGCTTGGAGTCTGGCTGCTGCTGCAGGAATGCTGGTCCAAGGAGAGACTTGAGCTGCTCAATGCTGCTGTTGATACGATCTCTGCGCATCTTCTCCACCATTGGTTTTCTCAGCTGCACAAACAAAACAGGAAATCTGTTAATAATCTGGATCTGGAATACAACATGACTGAAGATAGTGGAAAATGACATAAACAATTCTGCAGAGATCAAGTTCTCAATTTACCTTGTTGGTCAGAATCAGGTGCTCCTTAGAGTAGGTCATTGCTGCAGGTACTGTAGGTGCCATGGCTGTGTGTCTGTGCTGTAGAGGTCTCTGTGTAGAGTGAGTCTGACCTGTGCTGGCTTCACCTCTCTTATTTATAGTCCCAAATCTCCATACCAATGTGTGGGTCTTGGTCTTGTTGGACTTTCCCACAGTGTGTAGCCAATGGGAGAGCTTGTGAGGACAATGAGGCGTGCGTGGCTGTCACATGCTGAATGAAGTGCTTATTGCTGGGGGACAATGACTGTGTCTCCGGGGAACAGGTGGAGGGGTGGGGGTGAGGGAGAAAGTCACAGAGAGCTGAGAGAATCTGGGAATATGGTGACCCTTGAGAGAGCAGATCTGCTGCCTGATGTTGGGATCAATGATACTGACAGAGCACACACTCATCATCCTCTTGTACACGTGTGGGACTGACACACATCTTCAGCATCACGCTTTACTCTGTTCCATGACATCTGCATTCTTCACTGTAGACTTCTCTCACACATATTTATACTGTCAGTCACATTTTACAGCTTTCAACTGAACAATGCTGCATGTCTCTCAGCCCTCAATATTTCATTGACTATTCATATATTTGCAAGACACCATCATCATCACAGATCACTGTGTAATGAGGCTAGTTGTCCACAAATTTCTTTGAGAGATCCTAGGGAGATTTTTATTTATTGTTTTATGTTTTTGTTATACAGCTTGTCGCACACAAGGTGATTTTCCAAACATATTCATAACAAGTCTATTCACATTTCATTGTTTAATCAACATGCAATGTAAATTTAAAGCTTGAAGTTCCTGCACTACATTGAATTACTGAGGTGCAAACACCTTTCGTGGAATACAATTACTAGAAGTGTTTTTAACAAAATAGGTATACAAATATCTTAGGAAGTATAATCAAATTTCCCACCAACCAGCCACTTTTAATGATTATTTAAAGCACAGACCAGGCAAAGGGACTCACAGGCTAATCTCATCTTCATGTCAGACTAATGTTACATCAACCCATATTCATACAGCATTTCACAGAAGAAGGGCTGTTTGTGGATCAGTTTTGCTCTTAGCTTTATAATGAATAAGCTTAATATGTGTTTACAGGGAAAGCTGCTCCTAGGTCAGAACTCCTACAGTACTCTGAGCTCTTTTTTAATATTGGACCAGATGTCACAGATGTGTTCTCCGTCTTGTGGCTGGTGGTCAGTGTGAGTAGAGAGCTGATCTGTGTTTCCCACACTGAGTCCTGTGTGCTGGGATCAATGCACAACAAAAGCTGCTCCATGCACTGAATGGGCCATTAGTGATGGCTATTGGCTCTGTGCTGTAGGACAGACACAGCCTGACGTCACAGACCATCTGGAAGGAAGGATTATCAGTGCCTGAAAGTGACACAGATCCAGGGGATATTTGCACTCATTTTATATTTCATACTAAATGGATTTTAGTCAGTATTACCAGCATACAGAACAAATACTATTGTGTACAATAATAATAATAATAATAATAATTATTATTATTATTAATTATTATTGTGCAAACTTTGCTGCACTCATAGAGAAAGCTGTATATTGCATAAATGATTTAATATTTTTCTTGTTTAAATAATAAAAAATATGTATATTGTACCCTTTATTTACATGTGAGGTCACTCAGAGAATAAGCATTTAATTGCCAGCTGCTAATATTCTGTTTTGTACTGGACATTATGACCAATAAACTTTGATATCTGAAAATGAAGATTTTAAATAAAAATGCAAATGCCATCAGTTGATTGTCAATGCTTTCTACCTGGCCTGAAGAAATCAGATGCCGTTTGTCAGTGTAGATTTAACTATTTCAATGTATATTTTCTTTCGTCATTAGAAAGGTTTTCTTATTATTTTCCATGAGTGTTTTCAAACCAAACACTTACATATATTTCTTAGCGAACATGCCCATTGTCCTGCCTTTTTTATGTTTTATTAAATATGTATGTTGGTCACAGTGCAGGCTGGCATTGCAGTGGGTAGCGATGGTTGCCAAGAAGGACCTTGGTTCGAATCCCGGCCTGGGCCTTTCTGTGTGGAGTTTTCATGTTCTCTCCGTGTCCGTGTGGGTTTCCTCCAGGTACTCCGGTTTCCTCCTGCAGTCCAAAGACATGCCGGTTAGGCTAACTGAAGACCCATTGGTATGAGTGTATGAGTGAATGGTGTGTGTGCCTGTGATGGACTGGCGACCTGTCCAGGGTGTATTCCTGCCTCTTGCTCAATGCACGCTGGGATAGGCTCTAGCACCCCCTGCAACCCTGACCAGGATAAGCAGGTTAGGTAATGGATGGATGGATGAAGGGATGGTATCTGTGCAATCATGCTGTCACTGTGTAGGATGATAAGGACAATGAAGAAAGAGGATTGGGATGCAGAACGTTTATTGATATTTAAGACAATTAACAATGATAAAACATAACCACAAATTTACAAAACTTTAAATGAATTCTCACAAACATAATCAATAAAAACAATCCTAAAAGAAAGGCTTTCTAAAATAAAAGTTCTATTTAAAAAGGTATTCCATAGCATTTAAAAAATAACAGTTTCCTTTTCATAAAGGAATACACAGTTGTACCTTAATGATCAATACTGCCCTCTGGCAGTACATTTCATTTAGTACATGTTCAAGTAAACTTTCTCAGAACAGAATACAGCACAAAAGCTCTGCTTTCATGCGCATTGACTAGTCTTAAGAAATGAAAGGTCAGAATATCTGCAGCATTTTCAAGACATCTGTCTTTACAAAAGACCATTGGCCTTATGCTTTCATGTATATTCTATACAAACATTGACACATTTTTGCTTGAAAGCAAAAGGCATAATAAAATAATAATTAGCACACTAAAAAACAAGCATACAGAATACAATGTGAGGCCCTGACTGTTTCAGGAGGTCAAACATTGTTTAATCTATTCCTAGCTATGTTCCATTCCTGAGTATGCAGCATAGACCAAACTTTGTTTTGTTTGGCCTGTAGAGTCTATGGAGGGTCTGCTCCATGTATCTTCTGACCCTTGACCTTTGACCAATCCTTGGTCATAAGGTCACTTTTGGAAGCACAGCGGTGCCACATCTTCAGACGGAGCGTGAGACAGACGCAGTGCTTGGCGGGAGCACCTGGAATAGCCGTTGTGAAACAGGACGGCTTTCCTAATTGTGAAGAGGGACAGAGCCTTTTCCCAAACGTCCATAGATGGGACACCGTTCTGGCACTGAACTGCCACGGTGGTCTTCAGTCGATCCAAACTGCTGCTGCACTGCCTCTCCAGGCTCAGGAGCTTACATCTGCCGGGCGAGGGGAGAGAGAAGTGAGCGCCCTCTACTAGATACCACAGACTGTGCAAGCACTAGCAGATAATTGTACACTTATATATCATCAGGATTAATGCATAGAATTAATGCAGAGAGAATAATTTCTGTTTGTTTCATTTAATCTCCATTTACCTGGTGCGCTGGTCCTTCATGGTGTCTTGTAGAAAGATGTCTCGGCAGTTTTTGGCTTGGTGGTTTTCCTGGCAAGTCTCCTTCTGGTTTGGTCTGCACTACCAGCCGGTATTTATGCTCAACTTAGTGGGTGTGTCAAGACTGGAGCAGGTTCTCAAACTCTGCAGCCAATCAGCGAGCTCAGAGGAAGGGACAATAACACAGACGTGCATTTATCATGTCAGAATCACTCAAAGGTGGGAGGGAGTTTGCAGAATGCCTGCTGTCAATCAGAAGAAATTTTGGCGAGTGGGAAAATATCTGAAAACTGAAGGGGTCCGTAACCTTCGCTCTGCTCATGGCCATAAACAGCGGTGGGAAAGTGCCGTGGAACATCTGTGAGCATTCTGTGTTTTACAGAGAGTCATCCAGAAGTAGGCCTTTCGATATTGATAATGTACACTATCTGAAAACCAGTATCTTTTTAGTCCTAGTAAAAGTCATATGTGCAGTTCTGTTCCTTTAAATCAATTACTATTGGTTACATACGTGATAAAACTGCTAATCAACTGTCAATCAACAGTTAACTGTAAAATATATATTTTAAGATATTTATAAAGTCATTTAATAATGCATGTCTCAGAAATATCAATGATGAACAAATTAACAAAAAAAAGCAACCCTTTAAGGCAAAATGTATTTATTTATTTTAAATTAAGCCTATTTTAAAAAATGTATTGTATTTATGTACTTTTTCAAATATGCAAGAACTTGAACAGGTTATTACATCATCCTGAATGCAGGTAGATTTGAATCACTATCTTTTGAGTTTGCTTCAATTTTGAGGGCGGAAGCATTAAAAAAAACTTAACCCTTTACATTTCATAATGAGCTCCTTCCTCATTTTTCTTTTTTATAAATGACACCGGCCAATCAGATGTAATCTACAAATAGTGACAGGACTAATAAATTGAGCTGTAACAGTATCAGCGAAAGATGATGGGACTTTCCCCCTAGGTCTGCCCAGACTTCAATGAACACTGTGAATCGTGACCCACGCAGAGGTTTGAGACGGCTCTCACTTTCAGTGAAGAAAGTGAAGAGCCTGAGTTTCCTCTGAGATTAGAGGGTCTGGTGTTTCTTTTGCAGATGGTTGGCTTGTGAGCCTGTGCTGGAGGGTGGTTCTCAGGACGGGTCCGTCTGAGTCGCCACGCTCCCTTTGTCTGGCCGTCTCCCGGCCCTGAATACACGAGTGTGGGAAACGTGCGTCCCCGCAGCCTTATTGGGTAGGGGGAGGGGTTGTGGGTGGTTTGGGGCGTGTGACTGGGACACCATCGGGAATCAGCCAGTCCGCCAGCTGTTTGGTCTTCAGCTAAAGTTTCCTTTGCAACTCAGGCCACCTGGCAGATGCAAGCAAACTGTGTTTTCTATGTCAAAGAAACTTGTGTTTTTGTCTTAGACAGTGGAAAATGTATTTTGATCTGTCACAAAGTGTTTAGGATGGGGAGAGTAATGATGTGTTTCAGTGTTACAAATAATGTTATGCCCACATGAGAACACTGTAGTGACAAAAATATACAATTCACATACAATAACCAAAAAGCCAATAGCAAGATTGTTAGATTTAACGAGAAAACTAATTGAATAAAAAAATTGAAGACTTCCTCACTGTCAATGTCATTGATCCCAACATCAGGCAGCAGATCTGCTCTCCCAGGGGTTACCACGTTCCCAGATTCTCTTAGCTCTCTGTGACTCTATCTCCCTCACCCCCACCCCTCCACCTGTTCCCCTGAGATACAGTCATTGTTCCCTAGCAATAAGCACTTCATTCAGCATGTGACAGCCACACATGCCTCATTGTCCCCACAAGCTCTCCCATTGGCTGCATACTGTGGGAAACTCCAACAAGAGCAAGACCCACACATTGGTATGGAGATCTGGGACTATAAATAAGAGAGGTGAAGCCAGCACAGATCAGACTCACTCTACACAGAGACTTCTACAGCACAGACACACAGCCATGGCACCTACAGTACCTGCAGCACTGACCTACTCTAAGGAGCACCTGATTCTGACCAACAAGGTAAATTGAGAACTTGATCTTTGAAGAAATACTTGTATCATTTTGCATTAGCTTTAGTCATGTTGTATTCCAGATCCAGATTATTAACAGATTTGCTGTTTTGTTTGTGCAGCTGAGAAAGCCGATGGTGGAGAAGATGCGCAGAGATTGTATCAACAGCAGCATTGAGCAGCTCAAGTCTCTCCTTGGACCAGCATTCCTGCAGCAGCAGCCAGACTCCAAGCTGGAGAAAGCAGACATCCTGGAGATGGCAGTTTTCTACCTCAAACGGCAGCAGAAGCAGCCAGTGAGCAGCTCCTCCTCACCTGTCAGTCAGGGGTACTCCAGGTGTGTCCAAGAGATCAAGCATTTCCTGTCCAGGGAGGAAGTGATGTCACAATCCCAGAGAAGACTCCTGAACCATTTCCAGAATCTGCCATCTTCCTCTGATATGACCAAGAGTCAGAGTTTGTTGCCTCAGCTGAACTCTCCAGCCAGACAGACCACCAGCAAAGAGGAGACTTCAGTCAAAGGCGCCCTCTGGAGACCGTGGTAGAGTCCTGCAGACTCTCACTGGACACTCAGACTAACAGAATTGAAGAGGCCTGTCTAATATGGGCCTGGACAGTGATTCTCAGTGTGTAGGAAGTGTTTATCTTCCTCTTCTGCATGTGCAGGAGGTTAATTATATGCTCTCAATGAGATAGAACCAGTGTTGGTGCTAACTGATAGATCGTATTCAGAATTATTTTCTTATTTAGGACATTTTGAGAAAGTATATTTTTTTATATAAGTCAGTTATATATTTTTCCTACTGAGGATTTTTAAAATTTAAAATTTATTACAAAAACATGTTTGCTTTGCTACAAAATCTTTACTTTGTTCCAAAACATGTTGCCATCACATTTTAAAAAAGAACATCTTCTATGAAGAATATTACTCAGATTGAGTATTCCTTTTCAGTGTGGATATTCTGCACTTAATTCACTGGATTATTTGAAATGAGGTGTATAGGTCAGTTAACAAAGAATGTAACCTTCTGTGAAGGAAAGATGGAATCTTGTAGCATACATATGCTCAGTGAATGAAAGATTTGTATAATTCTTAGAAAGTTAATATGGTAAGAGTTAGTTTGTGGTACTTACGAATAATGACATAAAAATTACATATCACTACATGCACTTAAGTATAATTCTTCTCATTATGGTTGAGAGCCATTACTGTGTTAATGGTTTCTGTATTGCTTGATCTTTAATACAGGCCTTTAATGAATGCACTGTTTGGTGTGTTCTCCTGCCTTCAAGTTGCCTTCAAGCAATAGCAGTGAAAAGTTTTAAGCATGAAGGAAGTGTTCATCTTCCTCTTCTGCATGTGCAGGAGTTTAAATATATGCTCTAAATGAGAAAGTGCAAGTCTTATCAGCAGTGTTACTCAACACATTTTCTCATATTGAGTATGCCTTTTTGTAGGATATTTTGGGTGGTTTTAATGTTTATGTTCATTTTAATTTAAAAAATGTAACCTTCTATGAAGGAATTATGGAATTGTTATCTTGTAGCATATATTGAAAAATGTCACATTATAAAGATCAAACTGATTTTATGTCATTTTGTTGTAATCATGTGAATTTTAGTATAACACCACAAATTTGTGTGTAGTACACTGAATTGTCATTATTCCCACTGATGTTTGAGATATTTTAACGTGTGGAAGCTGTTAGTATGTGCTGGTCTTTTATAATGGCCTTCAATGTTTATGTATTGAATACTCTGTTAGGAGTATCTTCCTGTCTTGAAGATGTCTTCAAGCAATGGTAGTGATGATGTATCACTTTATATTTCACTAAGAATATGTTATTTTGCTTTCTATGAAAGTGTGTTGATGTTTGAATTTGCTCAATATTACTTATCCATTTGTATGCAACATTTTCTTGATTGAAATGTTTAAGAACTGAAAATAAATGGTAAAACTCATCTGCTTCCTTTCATGTAGTCTAATTTCAAATCAGAGAACAAGAAAGATTATAAAAAAATGTTTAAAAAATATATTTATCGTTCAAATTGACCAGCTATAAGAAAACAATTAACAGAGGACTTTTAGTTAGAGATTTTTTAATTTTTTATTTTTTTACAAATAATGCTGTTTCTGGAGAGACATTGATATTTAAGCCATATTTATTCACCAGGGCTCATCTTCAAATGATTTTGCTCATATGCATTTAATCTTCATCCAGGTCAATGAAATTACTTACTTTAGCATGTACAAACTTAAGTAGTCAATACTTTAATGTTTTTATTACTTGTGGCTGCCATTAATGAGTATTCACTTATTATATATTGTATATTAATGTATAATTATATATAATATATAATGTATTATTTGTCTTTCATCATAAATCATGCTACGTATATATGGATATTTTTTTCACATATGTACATATATAATACATTGTGCTGTCTCTCTCAGTAAAGGCAGCTGAGCTCTGGAACAGTTCACCTGGACAGATAAGAGCAGCTGAAATTGATGCACCTGACATCCCTTTAAGAACACATTCGTCTTGCTTTGAATCAAGGTTTCTCTTGTTTTTTCATGCCCCCCCCCCCTTTTTTTCCCCTCTCAATTTTAAAAGGCTAGTCATATTCATTAGTGCTCAAGTGCAGAAAAGCATGTTCTCTCCTCCAGTGCATGTGATGTCAGCTGATTGTTTTTTAGCACCCTGCAATCTACAAGCAAGGCTTGCACAGACATGAGGGGGAGAAAGGCACTTTATGTGCAGCTTGTCAGGTGGACCAGGAGTGCCGATCCACCAGCAGAGGTCGCCAGTGCGCAATGAGACACTGTCATCCTGGCCGGCTGAAATTGTCCCATGCCCTGGTGACACTACTGCTAACTGAGCGCCACCCGAGGGGGCTGCTGACAGTTGACCCTGGCAAGGTCCAGATTTGATACCACACAGCGGTGCCCATCCATGCCCCAGAACAGAGGTGCACAACTAGGACCGATTCATTTCAGGTTTTAGTGCTTCTGCACTTTATTATTCAATTAGCTCAATCATATCTTGATGTGTCATTTATGTAAGCACCAGCTACAGCTGCAGACTGCAAGTATACCCTAAAAATTATACTGCGCTCAAGTACAGCAGTAACCAGAATAGTTTATAGACCTGTCAGAAAACTAAAACTAAAGTAATCATTGGTTGGAACAAAAAACGGTATGCTGACTGGCCCTTCAGGACTGGAATTGTGTTCCCCTGCACTAGAGCAATCCCATAACAGGATGTGCCACCCAACAGCGTGAGAGTCACCTATTTTATGTTGCATTTTAATCCAGTTTTATCTAGTTATATTTTGAATGGTACATTCCAGTCCTGTTAAGTTTTATCACATACTGATTTTGTCACATTACATTGTTTCTGTCAGGACCACTGTCATCAAGTAGAACTTTATTGACAATAAAGGCAATACAGTTATGTTTGGCGGTATGGCTCTGTTCTGGAGCTCTCCCGCCAACCACGCAGCCCGCGTGGATGAGGCCGGGAGGCCAGCAGCCAAACCCCCCCTAGAGGGGTACACACAGAACAGATCCAGCAGCAAAGCAGTTTTTAACACATATGAATGGAGCAAATGCAATTTCTTAACACATAAGGATGGAGCAATACAACTTCTTAACACATAGGAATGGAGAAATGCAAATTCTTGACGCATGGGGATGGAGCTGGGGTGGTGGAGGGGATTTACGAAGCAACGTGCAGCGCTTGCATGCAGGAGGAGCAGCCGAATGAGTAGAGGGAGGCTGTTTAAGTAGACCGCCCTGTTAGTGAATGTACTGTGATAGGCGAACATCACTCAGCTGAGCCATCAGCTGATTCGGTGGGAGCGCTTGACTCTCGTGACCTGCCAGAACTACGCGATGCTCCATTTTTGTTCCATCTCATATCATTGTAAACTTTCTTAAGCACATTGAGGTGCAAATGTTTGGAAAAAAGTTGGTATTAGTTTATTAATGTTAACCCAATGATTTAACTGAATTTCTTCAATGAACACTGGTTATTGAATTGCCAGCAAGAAGATAAAAGTCCAGGAGAGTTTAATTTGCATTGAATCTGTATAAATGAGTTTCAGAACTATGAGGGCAGTCAGGACTAAGCATTGGAAACACAGTATACAGCATCAGTGTAGCGGAAGACTATGAGAAGTTTGCCTGGACTTGTCTCACTAACTGTAGTCCAGATGGTCTCAGTGGGAGGAAGGTGCCCCTCTCCATCACTAGGAGATCAAACCCTGTGGATAATGTGATGTGTAATGAGACACACTTCTTTTGTTCCCCCATAGAACACAGTGAATAGAGAGAGTGTGGGAAACAGAGTGAGACTCAGTCACAGAGCCCCACTGGGACAATGGATACTGGGAGCTGCACCCCGAGAGTACAGGACTCAGGGTTATACTGTATGTGGACAGTCTTACTCCAGAACATTCTTTAGGGTGGCTTACATCTGCAGATAAATATATTCCATGTTTAGGGACCAGTCTTAATAATATAAAATGATAGGTACCCTGCAAGAATAGAAAAAAAGTACTTTTATTGGGTTAAGAAAATTCAGTTTTACAACTTAATATGATATTTAATATGTATAATTTCCTATTCTGGCATTTGACTGTTCCAGAGTGATGTCTTAGCAGTGCTATTTCAAGTTGTGCCAGAATCACTTATATGCATTGAAGATTATGTTTTATGGCATGTCACTCAATGCAAGACCATCATACATGGTTTATAGTTGCTTGTAATTTTTATTTCTGAGAGGTCTAATGTCCATAAAAACACCTATGGCTGGACCTCGTTGTCTCTGCGTGTCTTGTTTATCTGGCACCTCATTGAGAATTATTTAACTTGTAGTATTTACCCCCAGGGTCTTATTGAAGACTGCTTGTAGAGAGATAAATTAGCATTTAAAAAGGCACACTTACACAGTTCAATAGGATGATCTCAATGGACTAAGTATAGGAAAGCTCAGGAGAGCAGAGTCCCAGTTCCACTGTCATTAACATTTTCAATCCAAGCAGTAGCTGGACACCTGGGCATCGACATGGGATACTGAGGAATATGTACACACTTCACTGGTGTAAAATTGCAGTAAATGCATTTAAATTATGAAAAAGCACCACTGGAATTATGGATGCAGTTTTTTTTGTAATAGGGAAAGCACATTTAGAACAATAATACATATTCCAATGCACTGGATGGCGAGGATGCAGTGCAGTGAATGAAATTTGCTAAAATAAAAGACAAGTATATGAATTCATAATCATACAGTATATGAATGAACATAACTTAAGAATATGAAATAATATTAAAGATTAATTGAATGTGTGCATTACATGAAACAGAATATCAGTCACTGGTAATCCTTCCCTCCAGATGGTCTGTGACTTCAGGCTGTGTCTGTCCTACAGCGCAGAGCCAATAGCCATCACTAATGGTCCATTCAGTGCATGGAGCAGCTTTTGTTGTGCATTGATCCCAGCACACAGGACTCAGTGTGGGAAACACAGATCAGCTCTCTACTCACACTGACCACCAGCCACAAGACTGAGAACACATCTGTGACATCTGGTCTCAAACCACTGAGACAGAGAGAGGGAGACACTGGAGAAGTGTGTATCCAGCCATTGAAATATGACTGTTCGAAATGCATAAATGCTGAATTAATATCAACTGAATCAGATTGGCTGGAAAGCCTCCTCTCCTGACCTGTGATGTAAAGAATCATGAAACTTGAATCATGAAAAATCATGTAAAGAATCAGGAAACCTGCTGATATATGGAAAGTGCCATCAATATTGCTTCCTAATATATTTATACTTTGGATGAGCTCAGATCCATCTTTGAATGAGCTGACATCTCTATCCTGGATATTAAAATGAATTAGTAAAACTGTTGGTACTGAATTGGCCATTCATGATCAAAACAAGTAAAGTATGTTGGTAATATTATACAAAACAGTAAAAAGGTTTTGGGGACTACTGAGAAAAGCATGCATTGTGAATTTTAATTAATGGCTTCCCATTGTATACAATATTCTGAAATCTTGATGGCAAAAAAGACAATAATTCATGGTTTTAAAGCTGCATATGATGTACTGTAATGTGTGCAGCACCTGCAGTTGTCTCTGAGGTTAAATCCATTTGAAAGCTGTAAAATGTGACTGACAGTGTAAATATGTGTGAGAGAAGTCTGCAGTAAAGAATGCAGATGTCATGTTGGATTATGGAGCAGAGTAAAGCGTGATGCTGGAGATGTGTGTCAGTCCCACACGTGTACATGGGGATGATGAGCGTGTGCTCTGTCAGTATCATTGATCCTAACATCAGGCAGCAGATCTGCTCTCTCAAGGGTCACCATATTCCCAGATTCTCTCAGCTCTCTGTGACTCTCTCTCCCTCACCCCCACCCCTCCACCTGTTCCCCTGAGACACAGCCATTGTCCCCCAGCAATAAGCACTTCATTCAGCATGTGACAGCCACGCATGCCTCATTGTTCCCACAAGCTCTCCTATTGGCTGCATACTGTGGGAAACTCCAACAAGACCAAGACCCACACATTGGTATGGAGATTTGGGACTATAAATAAGAGAGGTGAAGCCAGCACAGATCACACTCACTCTACACAGAGACCTCTACAGCACAGACACACAGCCATGGCACCTACAGTACCTGCAGCACTGGCCTACTCTAAGGAGCACCTGATTCTGACCAACAAGGTAAATTGAGAACTTGATCTTTGAAGAAATACTTGTATCATTTTGCATTAGCTTTAGTCATGTTATATTCCAGATCCAGATTACTAACAGATATCCTGTTTTGTTCGTGCAGCCGAGAAAGCCGATGGTGGAGAAGATGCGCAGAGATCGTATCAACAGCAGCATTGAGCAGCTCAGGTCTCTCCTTGGACCAGCATTCCTGCAGCAGCAGCCAGACTCCAAGCTGGAGAAAGCAGACATCCTGGAGATGGCAGTTTTCTTCCTCGCACGGCAGCAGAAGCAGCCAGTGAGCAGCTCCTCCTCACCTGTCAGTCAGGGGTACTCCAGGTGTGTCCAAGAGATCAAGCATTTCCTGTGCAGGGAGGAAGTGATGCCGCAATCCCAGAGAAGACTCCTGAACCATTTCCAGAACCTGCCATCTTCCTCTGATATGACCAAGAGTCAGAGTGTGTTGCCTCAGCTGAACTCTCCAGCCAGACAGACCACCAGCAAAGAGGAGACTCCAGTCAAAGGCGCCCTCTGGAGGCCCTGGTAGAGTCCTGCAGATGCTCACTGGACACTCAGACTAACAGAATTGAAGAGGCCTGTCTAATATGGGCCTGGACAGTAATTCTCAGTGTGTAGGAAGTGTTTATCTTCCTCTCCTGCCTGTGCAGGAGGTTAAAAACATACTCTCAATGAGAAAGTGTAAGATTTACTTGTAATGTTTGTAACTGATACAAAAGTATGAATGTTTTCTTCTCTCCTAAGAAGGCTGAAGAGATTTATTTTCTGTGAAGTGTATTATATTTAGCAAAATAAGGAGTTTTGCTGTGACGATATCAGAAATTTTAAGTTCAACATCATGTGTTTAAATATCATGTGCTTTTCTATTTAAGAAATCCTTCAGTGAAGTACGAATTAATGTTTCATGATATACTGCCATTCTTGGGAATGTTACATCCATTTATTAAGAGGAAACGGATATTATGTGTTTTTTGCTATTGTGACGTGAATTATAATATAATGTCACAGTTTAGTGTATGTTACACTGAAGTATAACTATTCTCCCTATTGGTTGATAAATGACAGACTTTAATCTGCCTTATTGCACAGGTTGTTTATAAAGACCTTTAATGAGTGTGCACAAAACATTCTGCTAGGAGTATCTTTTTTGATGTGTATTATATTTCACAAAATAAGGAGTTTTGTTATGACAGTATCAGCAATTTTAAGTTCAACACCATGTGTTTAAAAATCATGTGCTTTTTTATTCATGAAATACTTCAGTAAAGTTAGAATTAATGTTTCATGATATACTGCCATTGTGGGAAATGTTAAGTCCATTTATAAAGATGAAACTGATATGATATCAGTTTATTTGCTATTGTGGTGTGAATTATAATATAATGTCACAGTTTAGTGTATGTTACACTGAAGTATAATTGTTCTTTAATCTGCCTTATTCTGCAGGTTGTTCATAAAGACCTGTAATCAGAGTGTACAAAACACTCTGTTAGGAGTATCTTCCTGTGTTCAAGCTGGAGTGTGATAATATATCACAGGTTATATTTTATTAAAAATATTTAATGTTACCTTCAATGAAGGCATTTTTACATTTGTATTTGTTAAATTATTATCCATTTGTCTGAACATTTTGAATGCAGAAATGTATAAGGAATTAAAAAGAAATAATCAAACATATTTTGTTTCTTCACTTCATTCCGAACTCAAACACACATAAAATCTGAAAAAGATAATTTTTTTCACAGTGTTGTGAAAAAAATGTGCAGCATCCAATAGAAGCATTCTCTTTTTTGCTGATGCATTGAATCTTCAGTCATTTAAATATTTATTTTCCGCTTTGCAATATGAATTATTAATGAGGTTAAATATAATTTATTTTAATTTTATCATAAATGGCTGAGTCACGAAAGACAAATATAGGATTGTCAATTATTTAAAGACACATATCATGTAAACATATGGTATACCTTCCACCTGTTTGATTGAAACCGCAATGACTTGCAGGTTCTCATATTACCAGCCAGGTTAAAGTCCAGGCTATTTTCCTCTGCATTGCATCTGTATCAATGAAAGAACTATGAGGGCAGTCAGGATTAAGCACTGGAAACACAGTGTACCGCATCAGTGTGGCAGAAGACTATGAGAAGTTTGCCTGGACTTGTCTCACTAACTGTAGTCCAGATGGTCTCAGTGGGAGGAAGGTGCCCCTCTCCATCACTAGAAGATCAAACTCCGTGGCTAATGTGATGTGTTATGAGACACACTTCTTTTGTTCCCCCATAGAACACAGTGAATAGAGAGAGTGTGGGAAACAGAGTCAGATTCAGTCACAGAGCCCCACTGGGACAATGGATACTGGGAGCTGCACCCCGAGACTACAGGACTGAGGGGGGAGGGGTGAGGGTATTTGTACAATCTCACTCCACAACTATCTGTATCTCAGCTTCAGATAAATGCACTGTGTGATTTTGAATCGTGTTCAAAATATAAAGTGTTGTACATTACACAAGAAACCAAATAAAAAACAATGGTTTTGTCAGGATACTTCACACTAATATTACTAATAAATATCAAATGAATGACCTCTATTCCTGTTAAAATGTACATTTCAGAGTGAAGGCCTAAGACACACTTGAGACTTTAAAAAAAATATCTTCTAATTTCTATTAAATTTGTCTACATTGTTTTGACAAGAGAATTTGATTCCTTGTCAGACAATGATGAACAGGTTTCTGCAGTTCTTCTGTTGTTACTCTGAGCTCTGATGTTCACAAACACAGCCCACTGTTGGACCTCGTTGTCTTTGAGTATCTTGTATATCTGGCACCTGATTGAGGACTATTTAACCTGTAGTATTTACCCCCAGGGTCTTGTTGAAGGCTGCTTGTGGACAGATGAATTAGCATTTAACAAGGCACACTTAATGGACAAAGTGTGGGAAAGCTCTGGAGAGCAGAGTCCCAGTTCTACTGTCATTAGCATCCACAATCCCAGCAGCAACTGGACACTTGGGCCTCCACTTGGGGTACTGAGGAATATACACACTTCACTGTGATAAAAACATGCGTTAATATAACTTAGAAAATTAAACACACCTTAAAGAAGATGAGTTCCAGACTTTAAGTGCTGTAAGCAGGAGGGAGGGGTTATATAAATCAGCATAGCACAATCTATTTTAGCATGGGGAGGACAAAGGAGGAACATCCTCACAAGTCGACACAAGGTTTTTTTAATTTATTTTTATTTTTTTTCAGAAGGACAGCAGTGTAGCCCTCGTGGGAAAGGAAGTAGGAACTAGCGATACTGGTTGAAATCCCATGTACATTGTTATTCCCAAATGGCATAGACATGAAATTATTTAATGTTCAATATTTCTTTAAAAAAATTTGGGGATAACATAATGCCTCTTTTTTTAAAGCTAATATTTACTCAATAGGAAAAATGCATAGAATTAGATAATATTTCTGCTTGTCAGGGTCAGTTTCATTCACTGATAATCCTTCCCTCCAGATGGTCTGTGACGTCAGGCTGTGTCTGTCCTACAGCACAGAGCCAATAGCCATCACTAATGGTCCATTCAGTGCGTGGAGCAGCTTTTGTTGTGCATTGATCCCAGCACACAGGACTCAGTGTGGGAAACACAGATCAGCTCTCTACTCACACTGACCACCAGCCACAAGACTGAGAACACATCTGTGACATCTGGTCTCACACCACTGAGTGGCCACTGTCCACTAACAGAGCAGAGGAGATGTTGGAATAATGTGTTTTCAGGCCATAGTACATGACTGATTGAACTCCATGACTCTCAAATTTTGTGAAATTACTGATCAATGCAAGTTTCAAATAATCCTTATTGTAGTGAGCTTGTGACAAGCACATGCAACGTGTTTGTTTTGTATATAATATTACCAAAATGTTTACAATGACACAAAGAAATGTATTGTGAATGTATGTGGCAATTTTTAGACAATGCAAAATGAAATTATACCAAGCAATTTATATATGAATGTTTCAAGCAGGGAGACATATTCATAGAAACACAGAAAAATGTAAAAATAATGAACAATATTGGGTATTAGGCATTGATCAAAGATGATGAAGACCAAAACACCTAATATTTTTATTTTTGAAATATGAATCCCACATATACATGGATAATCAAGAAAATGTTCAACAAAGCTGTACGTCATGTCAAAAGTATGCAGCCCCTGCAGTTTTCTTTGAGGTCAAATCCATTGAAAACTGTAAAATGTGCATTTGCCATTCAACATCAAAACAAGTCAAATGTGTTGGAAACGCTAAAAAGGTTTTGGGGATAAGCTATGGTCAAAAGTATGCAATATGAATTTTAATGAATAACTTCCTTTTGTATACAATATTCTGAAATCATGATGACAAAAAAACTGACAATGCTTGAATAATTCATGGTTTAAAAGCTGCATATGATGTACTGTAATGTGTAGCACCTACAATATTCTCCAAGGTCAAATCAATGCAGTGAAGAATGCTGATGTCATGTTGGATCATGGAGCAGAGTAAAGTGTGATGCTGAAGATGTGTGTCAGTCCCACACGTGTACATTGGGATGATGAGCGTGTGCTCTGTCAGTATCATTGATCCCAATATCAGGCAGCAGATTTGCTCTCTCAAGGGTCACCATATTCCCAGATTCTCTCAGCTCTCTGTGACTCTCTCCCTCACCCCCACCCCTCCACCTGTTCCCCTGAGACACAGCCATTGTCCCCCAGCAATAAGCACTTCATTCAGCATGTGACAGCCACGCATGCCTCATTGTCCCCACAAGCTCTCCCATTGGCTACACACTGTGGGAAACTCCAACAAGACCAAGACCCACACATTGGTATGGAGATTTGGGACTATAAATAAGAGAGGTGAAGCCAGCACAGATCACACTCACTCTACACAGAGACCTCTACAGCACAGACACCCAGCCATGGCACCTACAGTACCTGCAGCACTGACCTACTCTAAGGAGCACCTGATTCTGACCAACAAGGTAAATTGACAACTTGATCTCTGAAGAAATACTCATATTATTTTTCATTAGCTTCAGCCATGTTGTTTTCTAGATCCAGATTATTAACAGATTTGCTGTTTTGTTTGTGCAGCTGAGAAAGCCGATGGTGGAGAAGATGCGCAGAGATCGTATCAACAGCAGCATTGAGCAGCTCAAGTCTCTCCTTGGACCAGCATTTCTACAGCAGCAGCCAGACTCCAAGCTGGAGAAAGCAGACATTCTGGAGATGGCAGTTTTCTTCCTCAAACGGCAGCAGCAGCAGCTAGTGAGCAGCTCCTCCTCCTCCTCACTTGTCAGTCAGGGGTACTCCAGGTGTGCCCAAGAGATCGAGCATTTCCTGTCCAGGGAGGAAGTGATGTCGCAATCCCAGAGAAGACTCCTGAACCATTTCCAGAACCTGCCACCTTCCTCTGATCAAACTGAGTTTCAGAGTGTGTTTCTTCAGCTGAACTCTCCAGCCAGACAGACCACCAGCAAAGAGGAGACTCCAGTCAAAGGCGCCCTCTGGAGGCCCTGGTAGAGTCCTGCAGACTCTCACTGGACACTCAGACTAACAGAATTGAAGAGACCTGTCTAATATGGGCCTGGACAGTAATTCTCAGTGTGTAGGAAGTGTTTATCTTCCTTTTCTGCATGTGTAACAGGTTAACAATATTTGTAGAATGAAGTATATGCTAAAATTACATATGTTTACATATTTTCTATTCTTCTTTCGTAAGAATTTATGAAAAAGTTATGACAAAGTCAATTATATGTAGCCTTTTAAAGGTTTAAAAAAAAATACTATTTCATAGTATGAAAATGAGAAGTTCAACACAAGGTGTTTTGAATAACGTTTGAAAAGATTTTTTACTCACATTGAGTTAGTATTTTTAATTACAGACTGAATGGGATTTTTTGAAATCTTATTTTTATGTGAATTAAAAAAAGAAATGGTTTCCTCCATGAAGAGAAGGCAAGATCGAATCTTCTAGCATGTAAATGCTTGAGAAATGTTTAAGTGCTTATACTGCCTCTACCTGTCTTTTATAAAGGTCTTGTAATGTACACTGTACAACCTATGAATGTCTGCATGTCTTGGATATGAATTCAATCAATTGTACTGATCATTTATCACAGTTTATATTTGACTAAGAATACCTTTTTCAAGAATTGGATGATGTTACCTTCTGTGAAGGACTTCTGTTTTTCATTTTCATGCAAGAAATGATAAATAAATTGTCAAATGTATTTAATTTTCCTTGCTTAATTTCAAACTCCTACTGAAATTGAAGAAGAGAAATATAGAAAAATGGATTTAGTAAAATTTTTAAAATACTCTCTGTTAAAGTTGACCATACACTTCTCAGAAATAACATGCTCATTATGACAGCATTTTATTGTTGAGAATTTCAATAAATTCTCATGGACATCTCACGTGATGCAGGTTGCAAGAGTACAGGCCCCACATCAGGAAAAATCACACATGCCTTCTTTTCCTGAAGTGACAGTGAATGAGTGCTTTACACTTGACTGTCTCTGATTGGGGGGTAGGGTTGGTTCTCCTGCCTTAATGGGAGATTGCACAGCATGTCTAATGTGATATGCACAGCAGCACACTTCTTTTGTCTGGCTCTGAAAAGTCAGCGAGTGGTGAAATGACTGGGAAAATCAGGAATCAGCCACTCTAACGAGATTAGAGAAAATCCGGGGCAATAACTGTGTCTTTGTGTGTGCATGTGTGTGTGTGCACGTATGCATGTATATGGGAGTAATTCCATGTTTGTGTATATCTGTGTGCGCACACGTGTGTGAGGATGTGATGGTAACAGATATTAAATTGCAATGTGCTTGGTAGTTCCAGCTATAGGCTTGTGATAAACTCTAGAATGGAAATTAGATAAATTGGTACTAAATTTACCCATTGATAAATATGAAAAGACCTGCCATGTAGCAATGTGCATGTACAGTCAGTCTTTCAGAAGACATAGGTACAACTAACCTTGTAGGGCTTATAGCGTGCGATCATTAAGAGAAGATTTAGAAGTTCCAAGATTTTCTGATTTTCTGAGTAAGTTTCTGAAACAAACTAAAGGAATCACTGTCAACGTTTTTCATGGAGTGGTTCTCTGTCTCGTTCCACTAATCACCACTTGGTGTCATAGTCACACAATGAATAAGTGCCAAGTTCCTCTGTGATTTTAACAGGTTTCCTTTGTGCCTTGTTGAATTATTGAACAGAGATGAGCAGGGAAATAATGTAGCCAACCATTATGTCTTCAGAATCTCCATTATATGTACAATTATGGCAGCATGTACTTAAAGTTTTATAAGTTTTTGTTTCTAAGATGTGTGGGCTTGTTGTTTTATGGTTGTGTGGTAGTGAAATCCTATGTGCGTGTGTGGGATAGTAGGGGGGCCCTGCTTGTTTGTATTGTTTGTAAGGTGGGGAGCTGTGTGCAAAGGACTGCAAAGGAAGTCTGCCAGGGAGAGTGAATCTCTCTGTGTGACTGTATATGCAATATAAGCAATAATGCAATCTGAATTAAAAAATAAAGTAAGACAAACACGTTGAGAAGTGCAGGAAAATGTATTTATGAAGACTCCAGTGAGTAGCTAAAGTCCATGCTGAAATCCGGAATATTCCACCATCACCACCACATGACCGTCAACCCGGTCGGAGCATGAGATGACACAAATTTTTAGCTCCGCCACATCGCGGAGAATTTTAATTGCTTATACAGTGAGAGCGAAATTACATCATGCGACATGGGAGTGCAAACACTGTGCGGCGGAACGGGAGGGCTGGCTCGTGCAGACCTGTGAGTCAATGCGCCTGCACACCAGATGGGTCTTACTGCCCAAGCTGACCATTAGCACAGCACACCCAATGGCAATGGTGCAAGTGGCCAACTGCAAACCTACAAACTTACTGTTACAAGCCTGTACCCGTTATGCTACACTGCCACCAGACAGTGTCTGATAGTCACTTTGCAATTATCTTGAATGACTTATAGTGACACTAACTGAGTCTTTTAATTAGACCTAGTACACTGATCACAGTTCCTTGTTAAAATAGTGTTTGTGTGCTGACATAATAAACTCAGAAATAGCAATGTTACGTACGATGTAATTCTGCACAACAAAATAAAATATAATAGGCTATTCATTCAACTGTCATGGGTCCACATTTTTCAAAGTTACTGAGTATTTTGATAGTAGCCTCCTGTAGTAACTATGTATTATGGGCGATTCATAAAAAAAAAGAATACAATAAAAATCTCTGTAATTAAGTTTGTGATTCACACTTGAAATACTCAGGCTACGTTGAGCCCGTGCCACGCCTATCCTATCACCAAGCGTGCCGCGTGCCGCACCTATCTTATCACCCACCACCCCCCTTCCCCCGCCGACATCAGTTGCCTGCCCGGAGCTTGACTCCCGTTATAAACAATCCCACAGTCGTAGGCATAAACCGCAACTCGTACGTTAGCGAACCATTCACACACAAACATCTTCGCCTCTTCGGCCGCTTTATGGAACTGGATCTAATTATTTCATTAGGCAGTCGTGTTAGGCAAATACCGGCACAAACAATCGATTAAAGCGCAAGGGTAAGTTTATTATTATTATTATTATTATTATTATTATTATTATTATTATTATTATTATTATTATTGTTCTTGTCATACTGCAGATTTTGGCTACTGTCACATTACGATCACCATTGTAGTCGTTGTAAGCGCTGTAATTATTATTATGATAATTGTTATTGTTGTCATACTGCTGATTTTAGTTACTGTCGTTTTACTATCACCATTGTCATCCTTGTAAGCGGTGTAATGTTTAACTTTCACAAGTGACTATCTTCAGAATCCTCGCAAATAGCGTAACTATTGTACTGGACACATTGTAACTAGTCTGAGGACATTTTAACTCTGGAAAGTTGATTTATCTGTTACATTAATGAAAGTATACAGTCAGGTGGGCAAGTAAACACATCATGTGGACACGAGTAGATCAGCACGAGACATAGCATATGCGATTACCTCGAGTTGTACCAAAAAAAATGAAATGATGATTATCACCAGGATTATGGATGATCACTGGCTTTTATCGAAGTGCAGTTTGACATCAACCATGTTCTCGTAAGGAAACGTATCCTCAGCCCTGAACGATTTATAGACATCAACTAATGTACCATCACCTTTTTAACACGTGTGTACATGCATACATATATACAATTATGTACATGGTCCGCATACTGCAATCTAGGCTGTCTCTCACATGTGAAGTGCATTGCATTTATGTATGTGTTTGGGGGGCTGAGGGTTGGAAGGGGGAGGGGTGCTGTGACTGTGTTGGATATCACACAATTATAAGTGGATTGAAAGCAGAAATTTTGGCATTTGTTCTGTCATCACCTTCAGGGATGTGTTGATTGAAAAAACCAATTAAGTGGCACATTTGTGCTGTGAATTCTTCACAAGCCTGGGCTACAAAGAAAACAGCCTCCCCAGCTTACCCCCCACCACGCAGAGGGGTGAGGGGAAAATGGGAAATGCATTTGTGCTGGAAAAAACACATTCAATGTGAAAAGGGAACAAATGTACAAATGTGCACAGGCATTCATGTGATAGGAAAGCGAGTGGCAGTGGTCACATCAACTGAGCACTTCACCCTCTGATTAATCTCTGCCATTATTATCGGCCCTGCTCTGGACACTAAAATAAGGGTGCCTTATCTTAGATTCTTCCCAGATTGGGGTTCATTTCACCCCTGACAGTTAGCAAAATTTAAACAAATGTGTCTCTTTGATTATATCCCCAAATGTCATTAATTAAATTTGCAAATAAAGTAATCCTGGTTAAATAAACATTTTTACACATCCTCAGTAATAGTAGGAACACTGTGATTTATTGCATATATATATTGTTCTAAACACATACAGAATCAGATACTGATCAGTGTGACATCAGGTTTTATATGTGCTTCAGTTCTTCAGTGTATAGTTTTGTGGTGTCTAGTGGATGATTGATGAAGGTGCATTTGTTTATTTTAAAGATGTGGTCCTGAGTCACAGTCATCATTTTAGGGGGGTCAGGAATGAAAAGGTCTTAGGATCACTAACTTTTTCAATATCGAATGGATCTTATAAACAGTATCACCTGTTTACACAGCTGGATATTGACTGAAGATAAAGGGAACAAAATGATCAGGCGAATAACAGCCTCTAATGTGGGAATCAGAATCAGACCTGCAGTCTTCTAGTTGCATGCCTAAGTTGTATCCTCTGTACCAGGAGTGGGCAACTGTGCTTTGGAAGCGCTAGAGATTTTTCTGTTTTTTTTTTTTTCGTTCAGTGCAAACGGAGGCTTGATAATTAAACGGATAAAAAATAATAACAAAATGACACCCCCCCCCCCACATTTAACCACCACAAAGAAATAGATGGAAATGTTTGGACTGATATAAGCCGATATTGCAATGCAATTGATTTCTCGTACTGTTGCTGAATAACCCCGTGCAATATAGTCTGAAACCACTCACAGATTTACCTTTACAATCACCTTTAAGAGGCTGAGAGTGAATATGATAATTGTGAATGGCTGAGTACATACAGCTTTTGGCCACAAGCACTCATTAAACCTTACAACAGAGAGATTTATTTATTTATTTTCACTGGGAGGGGCAGGCAGGCAGTTACATGAAAGGAGTGTAAGAACCCACACAGGGACCAATCCATGCATTTATGAGTGATATATCTCAAACTCAGACACTTAATGCAGGATTCAGCTATTTATGCAATGTCTGCTGTTACTAAATGAGTGCAGTGTAGTGTGTAATATGGAGAGAAGTTATGGTTGCGTTCTTTGATAGCAAAGAAACAAGAGGCATTGAAAGTGGTAGTGGTAAATAGACAATAATAGTAAGAACATGTTCTGAGGAATGAATTTAGCTGAAGGCTCATTAAACTCTGAAATGGCCACAGAAATGCTGTGCTCCTATGTGCAGTTTGGACTTTGACAGCCAGATGAGAACAGCAATCAGAGGTTAAATTGGAGGTTGTTGATTGGCTAACAAAGAATAAAGTGCATAACTGAAAGAAGGGATAAGAACCATCAGTACTGCCTACAGAGTCAAGTCCTACCTCAAACCCGAGTATTAATCGCTGTCCTAATGCATTAAATAAGGGAAAAGGTTCATTTTCTTGTAGAGAATTTGACACTTTTCTGTTCCTTTGTCTTTTTGTTCTTTTTTCTAAATGTAGCTAAAATGAAGAACAAAATACATATTTCCCTTAATCTCAGACATTAATTTGGTAAAAAGTTTGCTTTATTCCATTTGGAATCAATCATTCTACTCAAAAAGCTGTCCTCCTGCTGTGCATCTTTCAGTGTCTGTGGATGTCTGATTTGTGATAACTGTGTACAGTCTCTCTCGCCACCATTCACACTGTCTGTTTCCCTCCCCCTCTCTTTCTCTCTCTCCCGCTATCTTTCTCTCACCTTCAGCATTCTCTCTCCCAGATGGCTCTTCCTTATGGCACTCTTAACACCTTCACTGTTCAGAAGGAGTCATGCATCTGATGCGCATTTCGCACTGCACAGAAATCAGTTTCGATGTGAAATCATTGTTATTAATCCCACTAGAGAGTGAGACAGCACGACCAGCAGTCCCTTGTAGTTTGCAGTCAGAGTTTGAATTCTGTGTTGCTGTAACTGCACTGTGGAGCTGTATTGTATTATTTAATTCTATGGAATGGGAAGACAAAATATGCTCTTTGTGCCTGCCGTAGTCTGATTTGTCCCCCCGATAAAATTAGGGCAGGATTCAGGGATTCTGTGCCCTGTTATACACAGAGATTAAATAAATAGCCGCATTGGATTCATGCAAAAATCCTTTGTCCTTTTCCCAATCATCCCTGTATAATGAACCACGGAACCTGCTCCATCTGTGTCTCTGCTCTGCTTCGTTAGCTATTCGTTACATATGCATGATACGCACCCCCCTCACTCAGAAGTTACTCACCATAAATTTTAGTCTGGGGTTGGTGAGTTAGTTGTGCATGTCCTACGTTAATGTTTGGTTCACTGAATGTGAAATGTGCTGCAATCTCTCTAAAGTCTCTTTCCCTCTCAGAGATGGAAGTGTACATCTGCTTCCTGTGCATGTCTCATGTGTATTAAATACATTAGAGCAGGAACTCCTGGAGGGCCAGTGTGTATTCAGGATTTTGCTCCCACCTATGGCTGTATGCGCAAATTCTGAGTAAATTAAGAAATGTAGCTGAAATGTCAGATCATTAAGCGGTAGCTGTGGCAGGAGGCTTCAGCAGGTGGAGCCCTGCACTCCAGAGCGGCTGCCCCACCACTGTTTTTTTTTCAGCCGGTTTCGGCCACCTACCGTTCTTATTTACATCCTCGTACCTGCGCCAGCCAATCAGAGAGCTGAGTTAATTTACTCTGGCTGGCAGTCTGGACCTTTCAGCCTCAAGGAGGCTGAAGTTTGCTCAGAAAGGATGGCGGAATTCTCTTCAGCGTTCGGTCAGCAGCTTGGTCTTGTCATCATTGTGATGATGATGATGATTCTCGCTGCATATCAGCTTCACTGTGGGTTCATGCTGAGATGGCGTTGCTTTTAATTTGTCTCTGAAGATCGGAAAAATGCGGAGAAGACAGAGGTTCCTCTCCAGGTTTGTGTAGCAGGTCTTCACTCTAGGCCTGCTGCCTCATGGTTGAGTGCTGGAAGAGATGCAGAGTTCCCCCTGTGCCCCCCTGTCTCACTCGCGCCCAGTCGCGCAAACCCCCGACCGTTCTGCCAGTGCCAGATGTTGTCTCAGCGGTGTCTCGTGCCACCGCCAGGGCGAAGCGTGATCCACATGGGGTGTGGTGGGGTGTGGTGGGGTGGGGGGGGGGGGGTTTGGGGCGGACGGCGCGCTCTGCACAGCAGGGCAGCTGCTTATCAGGCGCGGACGCTTCGGCCCGCGTGGTCCATTTTGTTATCAGCCCGGCCCTGCTTCTTTTCAAAGGACCAGCTGTCATGTGAACGGTCCGACTCGGGGGGGGGGCTGCTTTATGCATCTCGGCACGCTGCTGTATCTCCTGCTGGCTCCTGCTTTGCAGGAGCACATCGGTGTGACTGCATGCATCATATCTGCATGGCTGTTTTCTCATCATTCGCTGTAATTATCTGTGAGCGTGTTTCCAGTGATTAAACACACCAGTAATCTCAGCCTCTACCGCTCAGTACTGTAGATCTTTACAGTGGATGATTTTGAGTAGGAAACACAACCTCAGTGTGAACTGGGTAAATAGGGGCAAGGGCACGGCTGCCATGACTTCATCATCTGAGTTTGGAAGGTGCCTCTGAAGCTGGTCTACCCTTGCATATCCTGTTCAGCATTTAAACCAAGGGAATGAAATGTGGTCCTGCAGCATTTGTAATTCCTGGTCCTGCTGGGCCCTGCTGGGCTGCTCAGTCTGGCCTGGAGGCTGTGGCTACTTTTCCTGAGCTACTCTCTTGACCAGGGTTACCTTAAATTTTTTTTAATATAAAAAATAAAGGATAAATAAAATAAATAAATCCTTCTCATGCTGAGTGTGCGTGTGTGTGTGTGTGTTCTTTTGCCTATCTGTCCAACTGTGGTCATTATATTCGAGCTGACAGTTGAAACCTATGCATCAGCACTTCTTAATCTAAACTGCTTGCCCCGGGCAATATTTAAATTGGCCCCGGCTATGAAACTGCTCTGAAGTGTTTTTGCATTACCCTGCTTTGCATAATGATGTTGCAACACAGTGGATTATTTCCATAGAAGCTATAATAAAATTTTGCTTTTTATTTTTGTTGTAGAAGGTTCTCAATAAATACAGATAAAACACAAACATTTATCTGAGGGTCTTATGGCTTATATGTGCAGTGTAAGTTATGCTGTAGATATGGGACTAGCTGAGATCAGCAGGGGATGAACAGTGGATGGGAGTAACAGATTATATGTTATAAGCACCTGAAAACATACTGTTTTTTCAATGACAATTTGATTTACGTGATTCCATCTCAAATACTGTAATAATGTAAAATAAACCTTTTGATAGTATGTGACGAAAGCCATGTGAATGAAATTTTCTTTCAGAAAAAAGCAACCTGGAAGAATTGTCTACTAGGCAGTGACATATTGCTCATTTCACTCTGGTCTGTTATATGGGAACGGAGTTGACACAAATGACTCACTGTGAATCACAACTACAAATCAGTTCAACTATAGTCATGAGTACAGATTTCTGCTTTTAGTATAGGTAATGTAAGTTCACACAGTTATGTACAGATATGAAAGGTTAGGTTAACTATGGATTATTGTGCTAGGGAACTCCTTAATATGCAATCCTATGCTAATATGCTAATGTTCATGTTCAATATGTGAAAGGGACTTATGTTTTTCTTCCCACAAGATGCCAGTATGTGACAGGGCATTAGAATACTGTCAGCTTCTCCCCAGCAGGTGGCGCGGTGTTTAAAGATGACAGCTCTCCCCTGGTGCCTGTTGCCAGCACTCCTCTTTGGCACCCTGGCAATTTCGCAGAGGACCGAGCCCAGATCCTGGAATGCCAGGAGGGGCATGACCCCGGTGTTCTCCACCAATCCCGACGCACAGCAGAGTCGAGCGCCCGGCGCACAGAGCGGCGGGAGGCGTCACGGTCGGCACAGCAACAGGCTGGGTCACGCATCACTTTCCCGCCAGCCATTGCTCCCCATGGGGGGTCCCGGGGATGATGGGATGGGCCGGGGGGGTCTGAGGCCCCTGAAGCTGGATGTGGGCCAGGGTGGAGGGGATGGGCGGGCAGTGAAAATGGGGGAGGGAACCTCACCGGGCTTCAGAGTCCAGTCCCACAGGGCAAAGCACCGCCCCCTCAAGGCTGAGGCTGCTCGGAAGGACAGGAGACTTGGGCACCATGGGCGCAGGAAACAGGGCGGCCGCCGGAACAAGGCCCGGCACGCTAAAGGTGAGGCCTCAGGCATGCTGGGTCCCCAAGGTGTGGTTTCAGGTATCATGGCAGTTTCGAGCAAGGCACAAATATGTCCTTTCTCTCATGCCTTATTTCTACTTACCTATCCATCTCCTTTTATATCTCTTTTCCTTTTTGCATCTCTCTTTCTAGCATCCTCAATTTCTCCCTCTGCTACTCTCTTAGTCTTGCCATCTTTCAGTTCAATTTAGTTTAATTTAGTAAACTTTATTGGCATGACAGAGGATGGATATTTTATTACAAGTACACAGATATGGTTACAGTACAGTCAATAATGTTTGAAGGTGATGGCCCTGATGGTCCAAGTAATCCGCTTATTATTTGTAGTTATGTGTTAGTGTAGTGTAGGGCCATATATAGAGCCAGTCAGGTTTTTTGTGTTTTGCTTCATTATCCCAATGAAATAAGATATTTTATGTTGATATATATATATATATTATTCTGTTTGCTGGGGCAGTACTGGTCTGCAGCTCATACATGCTTTGGGTTAAGTGATGTTAATGGGAAGGTGCTTCAGTATGAAGTCCTTGAGGGGTTTCTCACTTTGATTTTGTCTGTGTCTCCTCTTCCCCAATTGAATTGAATTGAATTGAATTGAATTGAATTGAATTGAATTGAATTGAATTGAATTGAATTCAATTCAATTCAATTCAATTAAGTTCAATTAAGTTCAATTAAGTTCAATTAAGTTCAATTAAGTTCAATTAAGTTCAATTAAGTTTGGTTTAATCGAGTTAAACCTAGTTCAGTTCAATTCAAATCAATTCAATTCAGTTCAATCTAAGCAGCTTTGGTTGAAAAACAAAGAAATATTGATTCGCAATTGTAACTTCTCTGCGTCTCTCCAGGCCATTTCTCTTATTTGCAGCCCAGTTTGGTGCAGCATGGGGATGTGTTTGAAGTAAATCCCTCCAGTGTGCCTCCACCAAAGAGCCCAGCCCAACCCAGCCCACATCCCTCCCCCACTGACACTGATCACAGCACCAGCCCCAGCACATCCCTGGTAACCACGGTGAAGAGCGAGCAGCCTCCCACTTCTAATCCTCAGGTACCTGAAACAGGGACCGTGTCTGAACTCACAACAAGAGGCGCATGTGAATGAAACATGAGTTTTTAGCACATTGAATAATTTCAATGTACTATTGGACATGCAGAAATAGAGTATGGAAAGAGTATGGGTTTCTCCAAAGTTCCTTTTGTGTTCATTTCCTCTCTCCATCCAAATCTAACGCCAAACTACATCAGCAATCATCCTCCTTGTAAATTCACATCCCCTGTGTTAAACCTGACTCTTCATCACCCGCATCCACGGTCAGTCCTGTCCTCTATCAGTGCCATCACCCATCTGTTCTGATTGCGTATCAGCTCTTTCTGCTCAGCATCCGCTGTCCCTGTCAATCTCAATCCATCACCCTTCGTCTCTCCGCTGTCGACAGTCAGCCTGTTCCTTTGCCGCGTCTCTGCGCTCAGTACTGTAGATCTTTACAGTGGATGATTTTGAGTAGGAAACACAACCTCAGTGTGAACTGGGTAAATAGGGGCAAGGGCACGGCTGCCATGACTTCATCATCTGAGTTTGGAAGGTGCCTCTGAAGCTGGTCTACCCTTGCATATCCTGTTCAGCATTTAAACCAAGGGAATGAAATGTGGTCCTGCAGCATTTGTAATTCCTGGTCCTGCTGGGCCCTGCTGGGCTGCTCAGTCTGGCCTGGAGGCTGTGGCTACTTTTCCTGAGCTACTCTCTTGACCAGGGTTACCTTAAATTTTTTTAAGTCAGCCTGTTCCTTTGCCGCGTCTCTGCGCTGTCGACAGTCAGCCAGTTCCTCTGCCGCGTCTCTCTGTGGAGTCTCTGCGCATCCCGCCGTGTAAGTCAGCGGGGCGACTCGGCCGGAAGGGTTTAATCAGCCTGCTTTATTTACCGCGTCACCCCGCCACCTGCCCACGGGCCCACGCCTCACTCCACCGGCTCTCTGTCTCACCCCATGCAGAAAATTACTCTCTTCTGTCTGTGGGTGAGAGCTGTTTGGGAGCTGGTTGTGTGTGTGTGTGTGTGTGTGTGTGTGCGTCTGTGTGTGCCTGTGGTTATGCTTGTGCATCCACATATGTGTGTGTGTGTGTGTGCACGCGCATGCATGCATGTGTGTGCCTGTGGTTATGCTTGTGCATCCACATATGTGTGTGTGTGTGCGCGCATGCACGCATGTGTGTGCCTGTGGTTATGCTTGTGCATCCACATATGTGTGTGTGTGTGTGTGCGCGCGCGTGCGTTTATGTGTGTGGTGCATTTGTATGTGCCTGTGGTTATGCGTGTGCATCCACATATGTTTGTGTGTGTATGAGTGCGTATGCATGTGTGTGTGCCTGTGGTTATGCGTGTGCAAGGACATAGGTGTGTGTGTGTGTGTTTTGGGGAGGGGGGCATTAAGCCCATGTCTTCCCATCCTCCACTCTACCATCTGTCCCAGTCGTGTCCCACTCTTGCCCACCCTGTCTCCCCCAGCCCTCACCCACAGGTTCTCACTTACCATCTACAATTAATTTGGCACAGGCATCGCACTGTGCTCATTCCAAGCCAGTAGAGAACCCAGAGTGAATCACAATGTTTTTATTCACCCTCGCCCCCTGACTAATGCTAGTCTTCTAGTGGTAATCAAGCCAGGTTCTTGGAAGGCATAGAGTTTGCTGTTTTTTTTCTGCTTTCTCAGTATTTCTTTAATCAATTAAATCAATTAGTTATAGTTAGCTCACCTCATGTGGTTTCTTGGGTCAAAATTTTTGTGGATTTTTAAGGTGAAAACAAGAATCCACAGCAAACCCTGGGGCTTTCCAGGTGTAGGGTTGGTGAACCCTGGGTGGAGGCAGCGGAGGATGCTTGGCGATTTGCCATCATACTTGGTTATGTCTGTGATTCTAGAAATCTGGCTGGAGGAAGCGGCAACATGAGGTGATGCCCACTCTGGACATGGCTCTCTTTGACTGGACTGACTACGAGGACATGAGACCAGCAGAAACATGGCCAAACTACAGAAAGAAAGGTGATGCTGCCTCATACAGACTTCCTTCAATCAGAGAAAGCCAGTTTTACTGAACAATCAACTGTTTAAATCATACTTTCCCATGTGCATTCATATAGTACCTGAGTCCTAATTTAATAATACATCAATTTTCACATGAAACACCATGTTCTTCCCTCTTTTAGAAACATTAAGTAATAAAATCAGCATTGTAACAATACGTTGTACTTATCAGTGGCTCCCTTGTCCTATGTTCATCCCCTCCTTTTTCTCTTCACTCTCCTCTCCTGCCTTTCTACATGGCTTCTCTCTCGTTCCTTTCTTCCCTTCCCTTCTCCTTTCTTTTGCCTCTTGCCTCTCTCCCTTGGTGTACATCTGTGACATAGACAAGTGGCGCAGTAAGAATCTGAGTGGCGGAAATACGACAGTGGATGCAGACACCATTGAACCATGTGACCACCACCTGGACTGTCTCTCAGGTCAGTCAGCCTCCCTCCACACAGATAGTCCTTTGACCGATTTGTCAATGGAACCTGTCAATCACTGGCTGCTGTGACAAGATGAGCTGACGGTTTCTCCCTGGTTGTTCTGGCTCTGCCCCCACCCCCCCAGGATCCTGTTGTGACCTGAGGCACCATGAGTGTAGGCCGCACAATCGTGGGCTAAATAACAAATGCTATGATGACTGCATGTGCACAGAAGGTAAGGGCTTCTACACAGAGGCGTTTTTATTCAAATTCATCAGGCATCTGAGTACGTTCTTTGGAAGATTCTTCCTCTGAATTGTGTACCAAAAGACTTACGGTATTAGGATTTAGGATTTTATTAGGATCCCCATCAGCTGATGCAGAACATCAGCTACTCTTCCTGAGGTCCACACAAAACACAAAAACATGGCAACAGATAAGACACACCAACAGACAAAACAACCACATGAAATAAAAATCTTAAAAGTATAACTAACAATATTTTTTCTTGCAGATATATTACTATACATATTCTTATTCACATACACTTAATATACACTAAATTAATAAGAACTAAATATACATACAAAGTGAAATATTACAACATATTCATATACATATTGATATTCTATACATAAAAAATGTACAAAATGTGGTTACAGGTGTAGGCCCTTAGGTGTTGCTTCACTTGTTTTTTAAAGCTTGCTTTATTGTGTGCTTTAGCAATCTGAGCTGGAAGTGAGTTCCATGCAACCGTGCTCGATACAATACTGTGCGTTGCAGCTGGTTGAGACCTTCTTTATCATTGATTCTGATCACTGTGGAAAGGAGTGAAGTTTTTGTGAAAGCAAATAACTCAGAAACAAAATGCTTTCCTGACCTGCCAGTTCATAAACCGTCATAGAGGGGGCAGCCAGCACATGAGCTCTTTAGGAACCAAGTGGAACTCTGTCCATTACAGGAAAGAACATGGAATACTTGTCAGGACTCATGGGGGGTATGGACCCAAAAGCAGAGGGACAAAACACAACTCAAAAATGGGAGGGGAACAAAAGACTTTACTAAAAAAAAAAAAAAGGCAAACAAGCAGGGAACAGAAAAGGCCACGATGGGCAAAAACACAAACTCAAAAACTATCTAATAAAACAGAAAACAAGAGGAACTCAAAAACACGGGCAGGGCAGAACACAGGTAGGCAGAGTACAAAGGCAGGTACAAATGATCAGAGCAAACATACATAGGAAACAAACACAAGGAACCAGCACCCGAGTCAAGGGGACAAAGAACTTAAATAGAGGGGGGGTAACAAGACACAGGTGAACTCAAAAAACAATCAAACCAGAAGAGGGGATCACAAGACACAGGTGGGAACAATGATGGAATAACGAGACAATTGAAAACAATCATACAATTAACAGGGGGGAGCAGGACACAAAACAGAAGTGCCGCCATCTGGCGGCCCAACAAGGGAAACACAGACAGGAAAACACAGAACCATGACAATACTGGGTTCTCACTGGAGATGAAGCATCTTTAGGATAATTTGGTTTAGAGGAATATTCCATTTGGTGGGAAACTTTCCCTTGCTGATTAATGGCCTACCCAGAATCTGCTGACATGTGGCTGGCCCTGAGTAATGGGATTCAGCAGTGATATCCATTACTAATGCAGAAAGTGCAAACTGTATGCAGTCTGCAGCCCAGGTGCAGGATACGGGGTGAATCTGATGATCATGTTGATTTACTGCAGCTAATTGTATTCATATTTGCCTGTTTGGCGGTTGGGGGGTGTGTCCTTATGCATTTAAGGGCTTCGCTGTTATGCCAAATTTCATCGCAAACGTCGGGTGACCAGGCGGAGGGGGCGCTGCGTGGAGCCTGAGTCAGCGAACGCCGACCAAGGGGCATTCATCACAGTGTGAGAGAGCTGGGGGAGCAAGGAGGAACGCTGCATCGCCCTTCCCCTGGCCAAATATTCAAGAAAAAGAGCACAGCCAAACCTACCCCCAGGAATCCGCCTCAGTCTGTATCCCGCACACACACACAGAACAGTAACTACACATACATGCACCGAATGGCGGAATGACAAAAAGGACTTGTACGTCTCCACCCATGCAGATCGCAGTCCTGTCATGTTCTTATTCACTGAAATATCTTACAAGAATGGATTCACATGATCGGTTTTCAGAACTGTCCTTTTTACTGTATTTTTTATACGTAGGTTGTCTTGTTCAGATTGACTATGCTGCAGTGTTTGTGATGCTTCGTCGGCCTGAAAGCGAAAAGAAGGCTTCGATTTTCCTCCAGAGGAACTCATATTTAACTCCCACAGTGCCTTCTTGGGGGCCTACGTGTAACATCGGGGTATGGTAGGAAAATCTACGGGGGCCTTTGCGGCAGGCAGCGGGAGTCACAAGTGAGGGTTCATTGTGGGTATCGTAGGTGTTGAGGTGGGGTTAGCTGGAGATTAATGGTGCACAGTGAGATTGTATATAGGCTCTTGTGTGTGTACACAGTTCCTAACCGCCATAAAAAAAACCAGCTGGTGCCAATACATTCTATGGTAAAATGTTACATAAAAAAGGAATGTTTTTTGAATGTAAGTCAGTTAATATATTACAATGTGTATTTGTTGTTTCCACTTCCACATTACATTTTATGCATATGTTGCAGATAATTTTTATGGCATACTTCATGGCATGCATAAACAATGAACGTATTGTTTAAAAGTTGAAATAGTGCACATATTGTGTAATTCATAGGATGCAGTAAACGTGACATTGTTTTGAAAAATGTTTTACTTCCATTTTTAATATATTGGTCACAGGTATGGATGGGGTGGATGATCTGTTGGATTTTATAGGGATTTTATTTGTCTCTTAATCGTTGAGTTGTGACAACAGTATCATAGACATGGTCAAAACTCAATGATTAAGAGACAATTAAGGTGGTGTCTTTGTCACAAATTCTGATTTGCTAAAGTAGTGTTTTTGTGATTCTGATTTTATCATTAAATGTAATTCAAAAGGTATTCTTTTAGTCTTTTACCTGCATACAATAAAGACAGCCTGTGACTGTCTTATCACATTATTAAACATAGTTTTCCTATGGTGTATTACCACATTGTTATCCATCCTTCAATCCATCCATTGTCTATATCCGCATAACTAGGGGCAATTTAGACTCTCCAATTAACCTAACCTGCATGTCTTTGGACTGCGGGAGGAAACTGGAGTACCTGGAGGAAACCCGCACGGACACGGAGAACAAGCAAATTCCACACAGAAAGGCCCTGGCCGGGATTCAAACCACAAATGTATTTTTCTCCAGCATTTCGGCTCCTTTTTTCTGCAGAAAACCCCAGAATCCTGCTTTAACGCGGCCGGTGTGTGATACATATGTGCGCGAGTGTGTGTGCGTGTGTTTGTAATGAATGATGTAAATCTATTGTATGTAAAAAAAATAGTGATGAACCAGTTTCAAAGCTGTCACAATAGCTTGTGTCTTTTCAGGTTTGCTGGTATAGGAGATTTTGTTAACCCATTATCATTCATGGGGTATTGATCATCTAAATGGTTTTATGAATTCTGAATGTATGTGAGTGACTCCCTTTCTGTGCGGTTTTATAATTATGCCTTTTTTAGTGAAAAACTAAAGTTAAACTTTGAGGCTGTAATGATAATGAGTTTAAAACAATATTGAATGTCAGTCAGACTATTCATTTAGTGTATGACATCCACTTTACCTCTGGTCGTGACAGGTGGCAATATAGGTAACAGGTAACAGTGAATATAATACACTTCTTTTCACTCTTCTGACCACAGCTTGCACCACTGCGTGTGTTATGAAATGTACATTACAGCGGTTGCTGATTCCCGCTGAGACAACATTATGGTATGTGGAGAAAATCACACTTGTGCCACTGCTGACTGTGACCAGCAGCCAGGCAGGGAAGAGCAGGATTAGTCACAGCATCATTGAGCTGGTTTTTCTGTCTCACCACACAGCAGTAAGATCTTCTGGTCCGCCTTGGCTAGTTATGTGAAGTGCGACCACAGCTCAGGCGGTGGACTGAAAAACTGACTGCGATGAGGCGATGCGGTGCCTGGCAGCACAAACTTCTGAGGAGAGTACTTCTCTGCCCTCTCTGGAGCTGAAGGGAGGAGTTTGCAGCAATGAGACCAACTAAAAAAAAACTTTATACAGCCCCCATACCTTGCATGTTAGATGTTCTGCTTTTACTAGAGCAACTGAAGTGAAATAATTAGCTGAAGGGTAAAATGGCTGTAGCTAACCTGGGATTCAATTCCGTAATCTTCGGACCATGAGTGCCGTTCATTAGTCACTATTTCTCACTGCTGTTTAATAACTGCTATTTAGAAATTATATTAGATTTTTGAAACCTTTGACTAGCATTTGACTAACTGCTATAAATTCAGATGTGTGACATTTCATTCCTGTTTTAGCTCTTGTGTAAAATACATGTTGCCATCTGGCATTCTTATTAAAAATATGTGCTAAATATTGAGGAGCTGTTGTACTATAAATAAATAAATAAATAATAGTACCAATGATATGTGTGTATAAACAAAAAATGTTTATTTAACCTAAACTGGTATAATATATTTTTTAAAGTTTTGTTGGCTGCTTATTGCTTACCCCAGGATTTGGATCCAGAGAATGAAAGCATATAAACTATAAGATGATGAACATATGTTAATAAAAAGGATATGAAACGTCCCCTCCCAGGATCTTCCTTATGATGTATTATAACTAATTAGAGGCCACTTCTGATGTTTGGGTCATGTGGGGCGGTAGGGTAAATAGTCACGTGGAGAGAGTCAAGCTGTTGTCACATGGTTAGTGTTTTATGCTTGACTGGAGGGAGGGGTCGGACACTTAGGCAGGAAAAAGGAGCCCGGTTTTGTGCTTTTTAATGTGACATTCTAAAAGCTAACGGGAACGTCTACACTTTCCAGTTAGAATGGAAATTCCAGCCATAAATTTGAAGGTAAGCGCGAAGGTGCGAATTTAATGACAACGAAAGCAACTAGATTTGGCGTTACAGTTTCTTATGAAAGTGATCAACTTTGTGAAAGTTTTTACGCACCGTATACGCAATGAGAACATTATGACAGCAATTAAAAGCAGTGTGTCGTGTGTCTTTCATCGTTGTTAGCTAACATGTATGTCATCGTAGGCTACATGGCGAATTACCGATAGCACTAACAAGACAAGCTATTAACAAGATATAGGCTGTCTGATATTCTAAGATAGTGGTAGACTCGTACTTTCTCGTATCTTGTAACGATAACTTCAGAGATATCGTTTATCACGTGTTTATGTTAACTGTTAATTTTTTATAACGACTATTGGTAGTTACTAGCCTTCAATTTCGAAAGTACCAACGTTAATTGCTGTAGAGTTGTTCCTCTACTGGATTGCGAAAGTGAGACAAGTGTGATGGGAGGGTGATGTGTTTGCGTTTCTCCCCGCAGGCCATAGTGCTAGTCCACTGGCTGCTGACCATCTGGTGAGTCGGTTTGGATATTGCGTTTTTCTCCGCACACCTGAGGAATTTCTCGAGTTGTCCACTCCAGAGCCTCTTTTAGCCGAGCTGTGAACTGGCAATGAAGAGGGGGCGGGGGATCGGAGATGTGTGCTTTCTGTTTCAGACAGGGACACTGTTTTGCACAATGCTTGGATACTGATGATAATGCACGTTTAAAAGACCAATCATGCATTGTTAAATCAGGAAGCATCATTTAATGCCATTCCTCTACAAAGCTCACAAGATCTTTGCAGGTTAACTGACTTGAACCTTCCTGAATACAGTACCAGCTTTTCATTGAATTTAGACAGTTCTCATTATCATAATTTTTTTCATGTGTGTGCGTGTGTGTGCTTGTGTGTGTATGTTTGTGCACTTCTCAGGGGCTGTATGGCTTCGCTGCCAGCCTCTTATGCTTGGGGGAACTTCACAATCCTTGCTGTGGGCGTGTGGGCCATCGCACAGAGGGACTCCATTGATGCTGTGCTAATGGTGAGCAGAACCACACCACCTTTCCTAGTCATGTATCAAACACCTGAAGCACTTGTATACCCTGTGCGAATGCACCGAGCAACTGTGTTGTGAACAGAATACGGATGTGGAGAAAATGCCCCTCTATGGCTACGTCAATGTCGAAATTAAAACAAAAAATATGTTTCTGAAAGTGACAAAAAGGGAGCTGTGTTATTTATATGTACCCTGATTAGAAGTCATCTGGAATGTAGGAACAGATGTGAATACCTCTCTCCCACTTGACCCCTGAGGAGCCGTATTCAGCTCAAGGACTTTCTTGCTCTTTCAAAACCTTATTTAATTTGTAATCTCTGATGCTGCATTCTTCCACACTCTTTTATGTCTCTTAAGCTGGGTCATTGGGGAAAACAGTTCAGTGTACCAGAATATTTCACCCATAGGCCTGATGGGAAATTAAGTCCAAAGTGTGATCAATGTAGTTCTGAAGCTCAGGCTGAGAATGTTACCTCTTGTCATCCCCCCTAGCTTGTACATTTCTGATTTTTGAAAACAGACCTGGTTTAGCAGTGTTTTTCACTCTGTTGATTTTTTTCATCCCCATTCCTCCCCACCTTATTTTCCAGCTCCTGATTGGGATGATTGTGACCATGGTGACGGACATGGTTCACATAGGGCTTTTCTACCCAATGGGTGATTCCTTGCCAGAGCGTGCCCGCGACACATTCCACTTCAGCGTGGGAATGGCCATCCTCAGTCTCCTGCTCAAACCCGTGTCCTGCTTCTTCGTCTATCAAATGTACCGTGAGAGGGGCGGGGACTACAATGTCAACTTTGGTGAGTGGACGTCCTGAGGGAGAAGTGGAAGGTTAAATTGGCGGAACTAGGGCTTTATTCGCAAAACCAAGTGGAAGTGAAAGAATCCCTGGCACTTTTTCATATCCCTTCTCCTGCTGTCACAGTGTTATTTCATGGATATAGGAGGGTAATATTTGAAGATCTGACGGGGATAATATTTTCACTTGTTGCCTGTGTTGCGGGGGGGGGGGGGGGGGGGCTGTGGCAGAGCCTCTGCTTTTATGTGTGAAAAAGGATAGAACTCAAGCTGAGAGTCTCTGTGCTAACCACACACTCATATCACAAGAGACCCAGCTAATCTAGTTAAAGCGGTGGTCACAAGACAAGCACTCTCAGAAGCGGGGAAACCACTGTGGAACATTCAAACTGCTAGCTGAGAATTCTTTACTGCAGTATATACAAAGTATTTTCAGAAGTTTCCTTTGTGTTTCTCTAATGCACTGATAAAAACTGATTGCTAAAACAAATTATTATGTTAACATTATTTTTTGGCATCAGTTTTTAAGACCAGAGAGGAATTAAGTTGTTTAGTTTCCAAGATTGCAACCCAGCTAACACTAAACATGTGAAGAATGTTGTGAAACATTCTGGTTAGATCCTAATTTGGTTGTGAGATAAGATGAAGAAACAGTCCCCTAACACTACTAGAATGCATTTAGTCTTCCAAGCAAGTTTTGAGAGAAGTCACAGTAAAATGTTCCAGGCATGTTGCATGCAAACTAACTGATAACATCCTTTAATGGTTATCTTTTATTAATGAAGATACATTGTGGAGCCTCCCCATGGGCTGCACCACATAGTCTCCCCATGGGCTGCACCACATAGTCTCCCCATGGGCTGCACCACATAGTCTCTCCATGGGCTGCACCACACAGCCTCCCCATGGGCTGCACCACACAGCCTCCCCATGGGCTGCACCACACAGCCTCCCCATGGGCTGCACCACACAGCCTCCCCATGGGCTGCACCACACCGTCTCCCCATGGGCTGCACCACACCGTCTCCCCATGGGCTGCACCACACAGTCTCCCCATGGGCTGCACCACATAGTCTCCCCATGGGCTGCACCACATAGTCTCCCCATGGGCTGCACCACACAGCCTCCCCATGGGCTGCACCACACCGTCTCCCCATGGGCTGCACCACACAGTTTCCCTGTCAGTATCCAAGAATGGCCTGTGTGTCAGGCACATCTGTGTGATCTTTATACAAGTGACAAATCTCTTTCGAAACATCCTTATTGAAACCTTCATGGTTCTTTTCGGTGAGTGCAAAATTTCTTTTTGGATACCTTTGTAATGAAGTATTTAAAAAAAAAAAAAAAAATCTATTTGGTCTTATTTTTTCCCCTCTTGGAAGTATCTCTTTACATTAACAGAACATAGACAGAGATAATTTTGAAACTAGTTATTTTTCAGCATTGTTTATTTTGTATGTTTATTTCTTTCACATAATCTGGAGGAATGGCAGTTGTTTACATTGAGTGCACAGTGCTCTCATTTGGGATAAACATAAACATGCTTTGGTTTCACCCAAGAGAGTGTTATAATGGTGCATGCAGCTGTGTTGCGTCAGATGCTTCATTGTAACAGGCCTTTCATACTCATTTGAACTTGCAGTGAGATGTTAGCTGGTCTTGATCTCATGTCCCCCTTACATGATTATATCCTGGTTTGTCTCCCCCTCCTCTGCAATTTTCCTGTGTCTTTTCTGTGTCCCCTCTGCCTGTGATTTGACTCTGTTTTTCTCCTGTATTTCTCTTGTTTGGCCACCTGTGTCCTTGTGTTTTGAACCCCAGACTTGGAGACCTCTTTGGACAGTCGCTGCACCACGGACAGTTGTGACAGTGCCTTGCTTGGTCGGCGCTACTGAACCCCCCACTCCCTCCTCCCCCCCGCTCCTTTCTCTCATCTCTTCATTCAAAGCGCTGTCCTCAGATGACCTGAGTTCGGCCTTCCCAACTGTCAGCCCTACTGTATTTATCAAGTCAGGATTGCCCAAACACACCCTCAGTCCTCCTCGAATCAGAATGAGGGGGCACCTGTGTTCTCATTGGAACTTTCTTGGTCCTTTCTCCTTCCCTCCTCCAATCACAATGCAGGACCTTCCCCTGAATCCCTCCTATATCTGTCATCCTCAGTCATTCCGTCACATTAAAATCACCTTTTCCTGTGTTTGTACCTGTTTAATACATGTTGTGTGTATAGATTTCTTTTCCTAGCTGTTGATGTCTGCTGCTGTCTCAGATGTTCCTTTTTTATCTGTGTGTTTGCATGATTGTATGTGCATTTGTGATGTTATTCTGTATAGTATAGAAGAAATAAGATTATTTAAATCTGCAAGTATTTTATCACTGTCTGGCATGTGTGAGGAAAAGCCATTTAAGAAGCAAAATTCTTATTTATTTTAGTGATTAATACCACAAAATATAAATTGCACAATTTCTCTTGGTTTTAATACAAAGTGTGTACTGTATCTCACTGGACAGACAGAATTGATTCCCTTTTTTAGTATTATGCATTGCATAGGTGATGTAGATGGATTGTTTTTTTGCTCTGAAAATAATGAAGGGAATAATTATATGATGTGGTGCTCACTTAAGAAATGCTTGTTTTTTATATTGTTTGGTATTGTGTCTTTTACATTTACTTATTACTGTGTGTTTATAATAAGAATAGTAATTTTTTTTAGAATATACATTTTTAAATGGTTTATTTTTAATAAATTATATTCGGGAAAATCAACAACATGATCTGTGCCTTAGTGTCCTTAAAATGCCTAAACTGAATTGGACAGGCCTCCTTTTGGTATAAGCCACTGCTAGTACTTACTGACTGTGTTGGTTTCCTCAAAATAAGCTGCAAATTTGTCAGAATTTACTCTGCACTCAGGTTTCACTGGTTTTGACTAATAACCATTGTTTTGAATAGAAATGGATGGTGTTAGTGCATGAACCAAAATAATTCAGCAATTACAGTGTATTTATTAAAGACTTACACTCACTGTTTTTCAGTATAGAGGCAGATTTTGATTCAAACATTTCAGCATCCTGTTTGATCAATGAAATGGTGGTGTATTCTGATGGTGATCTTCTATTCTCTTACTCTGAAACAATCACAGGTGTACAGGTTAAACTGAGATGATTTGCCAGTCAGAGTCTCTATTTCACATTGGCTATTTACAAGTACGTTGCAGTACTATTGTTAGAAAATGTAATAGCTATATACATTTTAAATGGTTGCTCTCTTTTTTCAGCCTTTTAGGTTAAAGACAGGTTTGTGGAGTAGATTAATTCAGTAACTGCACTGTTCCCCTTAATTAAACCAGTATGGTCAAACATTTAAATCCTGAGCTTATCTTTAAGGAAGAATGTTTATTGCTGAGCTTTTATGAATGTAGCTACAGGAAGTGTACTCCCTGTAGAGAAGGAAGAGGCATTGAGGTTCTTTCCTGTGCCTTTTCTTGTCTGCACATTTGTTTCTTTTTAGTACCATTCATAAAATATATTGAATTACCTTGGTCTTCATTGCTTTTGAAGATTACTTCCCCCCTCTTAGGATTAGCAGGATGCTTTGTGATGATATTGCAGCAAGGTTTCATTGATTAGTTGGACAAAAGTACTCTAAAGATGGTCTTAGTGACCAGCCTTGTAAAGTCTAGATGTCAAGGCTGAAGTGCTGCTGCGTGTGTGCATGTGTGTGTGCGTGTGTGTGTGTGCGCGCGTGTGTGTATGTGTGTGCATGTGTGTGTAGGTGTATTTGTGTGTGTGTGTGTGAGTGTGTATGTGCATGTGTGCATGTGTATGTATGCGTGTGTGTGTGTGTGTGCTCGTGTGCGTGACATGTGTCTGTATCACATGCACTAAGCCTGTAGCAGTTGGCTGACTGTGCCCTGTTTTTGTTTTCGTGCAGGCTTCCCCACTGTTACCCGCAACCGAGACTCTTACCAGTCCATTGACCAGCAGGATCAGTCCAGCAGCCCAAGCACGGCATACGGGCAAGCGGGGGACCCCAAATCTGGGCCACGTTCCTACTGAGAGAGACATGGCGGAGCATGTTGGGGCTAGCTGGGGCTAGCACTTCCACACCACTATTTGTAGCTTGGGGAAATCTAAAACATTCCCTTGTTGCTGCATATAAGCATATCTGTTATGCATTTTTTGCCTGTTATGTTATCCCCTAATCTTTAGTGCTATTTTGTGTAGTAGCCATTTTTCCTTCTTTTCCTCTTCAGCCTGCCTCAGCCTGTTCCTATTGAGAGACATAGGAGAGCATGTTGGAGCTAGTTGAGGGCCTTTTGTGGGTAGGCTGAGGTGACAACAGGTTTTTCGGGAGATAGGCGGGGGGGGAGGGGGGCAGGGTGTGAAAAGGTGTTTTGTGCATTTCCTGAAATCAGTGTCTTACTTCAAGCTTGAAAACAGGTGAGACGTTAAAAAAAGCTGTATTTTCTCTGAATGTTTCATTCAGTTCAAAGAATGTCATACATGGACATATGTGCTTTATGTGCTCAGAGCTCTGACTAATGACATGGTCCAGAATGCATCAGCAGGTTCTGGTTCAATAAACTATTGGGAACCCAAGGGAGTGGCATATCAGTACTAACAACATTTTTATCGCTAACACTGGATTGTATTAATATTTATATTCGAGTGTTTAGTGTTAAAGGTAGCTTTGACTTAAAAAATATTAAACTGTATTTTAAGCAGTTTGGTGTTGATAACTATTCAGCTGAAGTGGTGATACAGTTGGTAAACAAATGTTGGTAATTGTTGAGCGCTTATTAGCAGACTGCTGTTTGTTTGCCATTTTCAGTGTGGATTTCAGAGGAGGAAATGGTTTGGGTTTGTGCAGTACTCAGAAAAGTGTGGTGATTCACACACCAAAGTATCTCCCATGTCCTAACTGTAGCATATGAGCTTGTGCCATGCCCGTACTGCAGGATAAGGGAATATGTGCTCCTACTGTAGCATATGAATCATCCTAATATCCAACTTCAGGATTTAGGAACACTTTTCATAGCCTTACTGTAGCACACAGGAATCTGCATTCCACCCACTGCAGTGTAACCCCTGCAACACCCCTACCATAGCAATTACACATTTATTCTATGCCCTTGTGGTGTGGGGATGGCTGATTTAAGCAGCCACACCTGCCCTGGGTCAAGCTAATTAGACCTGGCCAATTGGATAATTGGTTAAGAATTAGATAATTGGTCAGGCTAATTGGACCCAGGAACAGGAGTGGCTGCACCTGTGCATAGTGAGGTAATCACTGCGCACAGGTTAAATCTGCCATCCCCACCCACACAAGGGAGCCTCTGTCATGACAGCGTTTTGCTGTCCCCTTGCAAATAAATCTGGACTGCTTGAACATCTTCTCCCTGTGTCTCTGTGCTGGAGGGCCCCTAGGAAAGCCACTTCGGTGGCCTGTGGCAGGCGTGTTTGCCACAGCCCTTATTATTACAGCATAGTGGAAATTTTTCCATATGCTTATTATAGCACATCCATGCCCCCAATGTCGCATAAGGGAATATCAACTAAATCCCTGTTGTAGCATGTAGGAATCTCCTGTGCTAATCTCCTATTGCACCATGTAGGAATCTCTGTCATGCCCCTATTATAACATACATCTGTGCCGCAGTCTTTATAGCACATCCACACCACTGTGTGTAACTTGTAGAAATTTTAAACATTCCCTTATTGTTACACATGAGAATATCTGTCATGCCCGTAATCTTTAGTGCTGTCTTTGTGTTGTGGGCATTTTTATATCTTGAAAGTCTTTCTTCTTTAGCCTCATGCTGCTGCCGCTTTATTTGTGAATATTTATACTTGTACAGATTTGTCAACAGGGTTTGGCTCGAGGTGGAATGAAGTTACTGGCCGTTTGGCTCACTCGGCCCTGACTGGACTTTAATTGAGTGACATGGCAGAGACAGGGTCTCACACTTGCTTCAGTGAGATAATGTTAGGCCTTCAGACGCAGTTTAACTCGCACTGGTTTTCACCAGATCCGGGTGGCGGAACACGTGACAGAGTTTCTGTGAAGTTTTTGTCTTTTGAGCTGCAGTATTTGTCCCTATGGTTTTTTTAGGAGTTGTCTATTTTTAGCTTAAACTAAAGTCGATTAAAGTGAATCCAAAAAAATGTATTAGAAGTGAAGAATGAGCTACAGAACCACGTGGTCTTCTTTAAGCAGAGAAGAGTTTTTGCAGCTGTCTTCATGGAATTTGTTATCATTGCTTTAGAAGAATACGCCTTCAGTTTGTACTGCTTAAGACAGTCATACGGAGGGTACAGTCTCTTACTGAAGTGGCTCTGATCTTTATTAATCTCTATTTCCCAATTTTATGTCCTCATTTTTTTGTTTGCGTATTGCATGTCACTATGCTTCAGATCAAGGATAGTGCAGATTTTTGCTGTTTACTTATGTGTAACTGAATAAAAAGTGTGTATTGCTAATATAATTAAGAGGTGTGTAACTGCTGTGTGTGTAGATTTTTATAATCACCCACTCAGGAATCCTAGGAAAACCTGTTGGGTTTTTTTTTTTTTTTTTTACGTTGATGACTGCTTATCATTGTGATTGTTATAGTAGTTCAACAGAGATCACCCTGGTTCTGCAGAGGCAAGCAACCCTGGTACTGGACTGTAGCAGTTTCTCCACTAATGGTTAGGTCTTGAAACTGAATGGAGCTAAAGCTTGGGAGGTCTATACGTAAACTAAAGCTAAACTCTGGAAACCACTGAGTTTTCTAAATTAACCTCTGTCCAATGTCTGTAGTGAATCAGCATGAGTGTTTCTGCTCCTTTTTCTATGGTGGCATCAGTGTCTGATTCTCACAGTTGTGCTAGCGAGCTGGCCGTCTTGCGGTTGACTAGAATGAAAATAGTATCAAAATGGTTTATGAAAAACAATGTGGTAACTCCGCCTTGAGCCATGTGGTCTGTGTTTGGCTCAGGGCCCAAAGTTCAAAGTTTTGAGTTTAAAGAGCTCACTGTTGGCCTCACTCACAGGCCCACAAGCCTTAAAAAAGACAGTGGGAAAGGTACCTGTGGGTGAGTTCTGAAGAGCTGCATTTCTGTTGAGTTCTGATATTGGGAAGGGGGCTATGGTACTAAAACAAGTTCTGGGCACATGCTTTGTTACAATCCCTGTGGGGAAGTAAAACAATGAATGTATCAACTACACTGGATCACTGAGTAGCATTATTCCAAATTAAATATGTGCTGCTTTCATAATTAAATGTTCTGTGACTCCACCCGTATGTTCCTGCCTGATCTGAAATAAATTAACCTGCTGGTCGAACTGGCATTTCATTATTTATTGCCTTTCTGTTGTTCAAGGGCATCACAGGTCAATCAATGGGGAAATAAACCATTCAAGTAGAGTATTGATTATTGTTCAGAGACTGCCCCTAAGTGTCCTTTAATGTGTGGAGCAGGTGTCCTGTAATGCATCACGTGCGGTTTGACCATTCAGTGCATGCGTTTGCCCTTGGGAGCCTGGCTGCTCTGCTGTATAACTCAGGTGTCTTCTCTTCCTCTCTCATCTTCTACCCCCACTATTAGCTTCTTCTCCTTTCTCCTCTTGCTCAATACACAAAAAAATGAATCAGTGCTTGAGATGTGCCCTGCCTTCATGTCTATAAGAAATATGAGAGCTTTCCATTTTCAGTTCTAATGTGGATTTTGAGGTTTGTTAGAAGTTGACCAGTTCATTATCCTTTTTGTGCTGTATTTGCCAGTGAGCTTTCTATATTAGTTTGGTCTGTTCTGTTAGATGAGTGTCTGTGCTGTATTTTTATTGTGTTGTCATGCTGTAGTGTCATTTGACAGACACACCTTGTCTCTTCTGCTCCATTTCCTGATCACTAAGCAATGTAAAAATCAGAACATGAATTTTGTGTCATTCTAATACCAGAGTGCTTTAAATAAAAGTCAAAGTAGAAAAAAGATACATTTTCTGATGTACCTGGAATAATCTCCACACCTAACATAAGGAACTTCTGTTTACAGAGGAACTTCTGAAATTCTGCTCTGTAGAGTTTCCAACACTGGGTTGATATTGGACACTAAAACTGTAACCCACCTGTTCTGACTCCTGGTCTTTAGAGTGAGGAAATGCTTGTATGTTCCCTCTCTCTTTAACATGGCAAATCTCCCCTGTAAAATACTTGAGAGATCACAAAGGGTTTTTCTTGAAAGTCATGGTTGATATAGTACAATAGTGTTTTGAACTCTGCAGCAAATTGGGCAAAATCAAGAAACTGAAAACAAGAAATTATGACATCGCTGACTAAATTGTGATGTACTACATCCCTGCATGGTTTCTTCTGACTCTTCTTACTTACCAGAAACGATTCCAGTGTAATTAATCTTTGGTCTCATCAGGCTGCTATGCTGTGGCAGAATAGTCAGTGAGTGGGGTGCCTGAGTGTTCTTAGAGAATCTATCTTAGGAGAAGAGAAGCATTGGTGTTTTAGAATTGTAATCACCTGATATCTCCTCCACACACATTTCAGACAGTCTCTCGCTTTCTCTCTCACCTCTCTTTCACTCGCTCCCTCCTTCCATGTGATGAACTCCCCAGTGAAATCATGCAGGGTGTATAATGAGCATGGATTGAGGTCAAGGAGGAGAGGCCAGGCTACAGAGCAAATTGATTAACCACAGACACAAGGTCTCTTACCTGTATCTCATCTTGCAAGCCTGACTTGTCTTCATCGGCTACGTCGCTGGGTCCTGGGTCCTAGGGAAATATTTTATTGTTAAGTTATTGAATTCCAGAGTATTCTAAAGATGAATAGTATGTGTATGCATTGATCTCCATAATGTTTCGGGAATTTTTATTGATTTGGCTCTGTGCTCTGTACTTTAACCACATATGACCTGTTTGATTACAAATTTAAAATTGTGGAGTACAGAGACAAATTTAAAAAAAGCCTTTATCCCAAAAAATTCTGGAGCTCACTGTATGTAATATATGTTTTCAATTTAAAGGTTATCAATTTTTGAGATTATTGAATTGATATACTATTTCATATTTTAAAATATAATTCCCATTCAATGTTGTTAAGCAACCATTGTCCATTTGTTTAAAATTTAGTAAAGCTGCTCCAGAGATTAAAGTGTTTTTTGATTCTTTGTTGTAAATCTTATTGAAGTAAGATTTCATATTATTGCGTGTTCCGTGATGTCAGTTTTCATACTTCTCCCACTTTTTCTCCAAATCTGAAATGCCCAGTTGCATTTACTAGCTGTGCTTATTGCTTCAACCACCACTATTAATTTGGGAGTGTACAGAAGCACACACTCTGCTATGAAATGTGATGTCAAACCTTCACTTATTTTTCCACCACAGCCCACAAACATATATGCTCCCTGAATTAGCAGACTGGGCACCCAGTTGACCAGTGGGGGCTCGGTAGTGAGTGACGATGAACAGTCATCTAGGCCAAATGAGTCCTTCCCTCCTTGGGCAAAAACAACCGCAAATTGTGCATTGTCCTTTGGAGCTGAAGACCACAATAGATTTGATACCAAACCATGAAACACATCCACACACTGGGACGGTGCCCTAACAGGATGTGCCACTCAGCACTCCCATATTTTCACTTTCAATGCTAGATTCTGTGACTGCTGTACCAACTTAACAGGTGAAATCACAGCACACGTACATGTACAAGTGCCTTGTAAAATTGGAGAGTGCATTACATTTACAGTAGTTTAGGTGTTGAATAACCATTTTTGAGCTATATTGTGGAATATCCATCAATTTTTCACTGGCAACTATTTCTAACGGTTGACTAAAATTACCACTACTGTAATAAACTATCCCTCTGCTGTTTAATTGCAATCAATGATGAGTTTCAGTGGAACAGGGCTCATTGACCTCCAGGCATGTTTCATTAGGATTCTCTGTCTGCTTCAGATTTACTCAGTCATGGCTGAGCATGTATGCCTCGTAGAGAATTTGCCTCCGAAGATTGGTTTGAAAAATTGCAGAGCTCAGTAGATATTCTGCTGGCATAACCATCACTTTACTGTCTGTTCTAATTATGAGTCTGAGCTCCAAGCTGCTAGGATACTTCAGCAAACACTGAAATAATTCAGTTGTATAGTGGGTGACAATGACAGGGTATGGCAAAGCTGAAATGGGATGTGATTCTCATGCAGTAATTCAGAAGAAATCTGTTACCTGTGTTAACTATTAAAACACACTTTATATAGCTTTATTACTTGCTTGTACACATACAGCAGATATGTTACAATCCAACATAACAGGGAAATGTAGACAGGGAGAATTTTAGGAATATCTACGATGTATATTTTGGATTTATGTGCCTCCAGTGATGTCATTTATGTCATTAAAAATCCTTATACATTTTTGAGGAGGAGAAGACTGGTGCCAAGAGCAAGGCTCAAATGCAGGCGTCCCTAGACCCTAAACACAGCGGCTTCAGTGGTGACAGCAGGGACCCGGAGGTAGAGGAAAACATGGCTCGCTGCCTAGACCAGCAGTTTTTAAACTATGGGTCTGGAACCAAAATGGAGCATACAGTACAAGGTGGGTTTATAGTCCATTAGGCTATGCTAGTATGTGTATTGGAAGGGTCCCTACATGGTAATAAACTTCTATTTTGAGTCCTGTCTTAAAAAAGTTTGTCCCATGACTACATTTAAAAAAACTGTACTTGAGGCTAAAAAAGGAAATGTGTTGCACTCATTTCTTTTAATACAACAGTCATTTCAACATATCTTACCAGCAACTATCACTGCAACAATATGATGAGAATGTGACACTTGCAACACAGTGGTTACAGTCCAGCCCAACCAGCCCACACCAACCCCCTGCGAGGTCTGATGGCAGGATTGATAGTTTCATGTCACAGCCAGGGGAAGAGAGGAAGCAGTAGGTCAGCCCCAGAGGAACACTCTTAAGCCAGCTTGACTTGTTCCTTTTTTCCCACGATTTTGTACTTTCAGGGTTGAGTCTGAAAGGAACCGTCCATGTGGTACAAGTACTCGAGAAGCCCCTGGCTCCATTAACACCTCTGCTCCTCTCCACTGTCACGCCCAACACAACCATGCCAGTGACCTTCGCCAGGACAGCAGCTGTGTTAAATGTGATGGCTTGGAGAGTGGGAGTTATAATTTTATTTCATGAAACACAGTATAAAAAGGGTGCATGGTACTGAGAGGAGATCTGAGAGCATAACACGTGATGTTTGACCTTTTGACCCATTTTTGCTCCCCCTCCACAGATTATGGCCCTGGTGATGGCCAGGGTGGCAGTGTAGCATAATGACTAAGGAACTGGTCACAGGTTGAATGCCCGGGCAGGACACTGCCGTTGTACCCTTGAGCAAGCCGTTGTACGTAACCTGCATTGCTTCAGTATATATCCAGCTGTCTAAATGGATGCAATGTAAATGTAAATTGTGTAAGTAAATTGTGTAAGGGGTGATGGGGGTGGGGGGTCTGGAGGAGCAGTCCCATGTCACACAGCTGATCAACAGTGACTTTTTCTCCACAGGAGTGCGAAATCATCACCCCTCCTCTCTGAGCAGTGTGTGGTGTGATGGGCCATTGCATACATATTGATTACCAGGGTAAAATTAAGAGTAATTCATGTCCATTTACGAAATGGACATGTAAACACCCTGGTGGAACATATTTGTTTTGGGAATTGTGATTTGGGTACCTACGTAAGCTGGAGCTGTTAGTCGAGAGAGCTAATACAGTGATCTGTGAGTAGTGAAAACAACTGAGAAGCTCACCCAAACTGCCATGCGCAGGAAACCTGGGTCTGGGTTTTCATTATACTATGTGTATACCATCTGCACCAAATTAAACCAGGAACAGTTCAACTCAAGTCTATTCAAAGCTTACCAAACAAAAGAGAGTTGTTTCCCATCAAGTAAAATAATGCTATTGAATTACTCATAGTAAATGATGTCTGCACTTGGGAAAATAGAATAAATACATGTGAATACGAAGAAAGAACAAGAAATGTATTTGTGAAAAAGGAGCAAGAGAAAGCATTCATTGAGAGGAAAAGAAGGGGAAAAACCCTTTGTCCATTCATGAGTATAGTGCTGGGCCTGACTCTAGCAAATGATCCTGAAGAAGAGAGAAGACAAGGATATTTAAATTGCACCTTCAAAAACGGAGAAATGAGTAAAGAAGTTCTGGATACAGAGGTGAGGAAGGCCTTCAGTTCACAAACATGTTCTCCATTGCCCTATGGGTTTGGCAATGCATCAGATATGGCATTCATTATCCAGTGGCGGTCTAGCTGAAATCCTCCTTTGAATAGCAGCATGACTCACCAGGAAAGTTCTCACAGACTAGTTCGACAGAATGGTAGTGTGTCCTTTTATTCATTGTAATGCATAGTTTGTTCTTGTCTTGTTTGTGGAACAACATAATCATTTTCTGTTTATTTATTTATTAATATTTGAATGCACTTGCTTATGCGTATAGCCCCCTCTCGAGGCTAAGGCACACTGGCCTCCTGAAGGGCAATGAGCAGATACAGAAGTGACTGCGAACCTATAATCCTATTGCGTATTTACCTACGGAGGTTTATTTATTTATTTATTTATTTATTTATTTATTTTTTTACATTGGCCCAGTACGAATTAATATTTGTAATGGAGTGTGTATACTTATCTGTTTGTTCGTTCTAATAAAAATGGTAACTATACTGACTTGTTTATTTGTTTATTCGAATACATTGTTTTAAGAGTTTCATAATTAATCATACTGAGCGGATATCAATGTACGCTGAACATATTATCAGCTAATTCTCTGTTTATCACAGATTTGTGTTCTTTCATTATGACTGCCATTCACCAGAGGGAGACAAATATTTATTCCAATTCCTTTTTTTCCGCAGCATCTTTAGAGGTTTTGAGCGTGTCGCATATATCTATGGTGGTCGCATTGAGAAACCTCGCGATGTTCAGAGAGACCGCACTTTCCAACATGGCAGGTAGTAAGACCGTGTTAGAGGGGCGAGTTAGTATAAAAAGCTTCATTTTGGGATTCTGTGTTATTTTAATTCCCATTATTTCATCGCTGACGTCCCATGTTTCCTGGGTATCAGACTATCTAACCGGTGCAGGGGGCAAAGTGACTATTGCTGTATATCTGGTGGTGATTAACAGCTTCTTGCTTGTCGTGTACAAAGGACCTATTTATAAGGTAAAGATAAACACTCGTGCTTACCGCACTCTTCTGTCATTATAACATGCTGTGTAGTGATTAGTTACTGCTCTGTCGTTTGACCAGACATCAACGGCGGCACCTGTGGCTAACATAATGTAGCATATTTCAAGTCAGTTATATTAACGTTGGCTATATCTGGTTAGCCGGAATGGGTCTGTCTCTGAAAAACTCAGATGTCTGTTGCTCTAAATAACTCATGATAGTTCGCAAAACATGCTTTCACTGCGTAGAAGATTTACATTATCATTTGCAAATTTTATTTCCTCTTCCGGATTTGCTAAAATAGCACAATTCTTCAGTCAGCAGGTAGAACTAATTATGAAACTGAGATCAGTTAGCTGAGTTCATGGATAACATTTGGCAGGACTTTTACTTTCTGACCCCAGGACTTTCCATCTCTGAAGCATAAAGTTATTTACCTTGTAGATGTCGACATTGCTTGCTCTTACCTAATGACAGCTTAATTATGCCATTATGCAAATTAATGTAGCTAATTGTCCGACTTAGCTTCAAGTTGTGAAATAAAATGTTTACATGAAGTATGTAATTCGGTGAATGACTGAAAGGAAGGGAGTAACGGATTAGGTTCACTGTCTTTCATTAAATGGACAAGAAAGTTTATTTCTGACCTGCTTTCTGATAAAGTGGTTACACTTCTTTTAATTTATTATCTGCACTAAGCGAACATCTTGTTTGCAAGCTACTGTAGTTAGTAAAGAGTTTTACCTGTCCTTCCAGATTACCCAAAACTGTTAGGGAACAATGTCTTACTGTCAGATTTTATCATTGTTCTCTCTCTTCCCCTACCCTTCTCCCTCTCTCACTGCCCCTCTCTGTTCTCTCAGGTTGCTGTGCGGGCTTGTTTTCTTGGCTTTACCTTTGGCTGTGGTCTGCTGATCAGTTTGAGTCAGACAACATGGACACACTTTGGCTGGTAAACTCTTCAAATTAATACTTTATGCATTGTACAGATGCATTTTGCCATTGAAATTAATTCATGTTAAAGTTAATGTAGGAAGGTCAAACAACGACTTGTAAACTTTAAAATTTAGGGCTGTCCTTTCATCCCTTCTTGTGCTTACTGTGAGCTGGACAATATTTATGTGACTTCATGTCTTTGGTTAAACGTGGTGTCAGACACTTATGGTTTTATTGTGTTTGTGTTTACTTGCAGGTACATGTGCTCCTTGTCCTTCTTCCACTACTCTGAATACTTGGTGACGGCTATGATTAACCCCCAAAGCCTGTCCTTAGACTCTTTCCTCCTCAACCACAGTCTGGAGTACAATGTGGCTGCTCTGTCCTCATGGCTGGAGTTTACTGTGGAGGTGCTTCTGGTCCCAGGTCTGTCCTCTGCTGAGTGTGGTGTTCAGTGTGTGTGTATCCACAGTTATGCTTCGTCTATCGGTGCCCTGTTAAATTTTACGTGGTGTTGATCTTAATGCCCTTGTTTGTATCCCATTTATGCCTGCTCTGTCTCTGCCTGTTTGGTCAGTCAACATAATCAGCAAGGAATATGCCCTAATAGAGACTGTCCATCAGTTCTCTTCGACCTGAGTACAGTGTTTACTCTTTTGGTCTTTTGGTTTTTCCCTTTTTGTTAAATCCACACTTGTGTCATTTTTGATTCTGATCAAACTTAAAAAAAGACATATTTAAAAGTCATCCCAGGGCATCTTGCAAATGTCTCCCTGTGTTAACATGCTTGCTGTGTGCGTACGGTTAGAAACAGTAGTACGTGCTAGTGTGCGCTGTGTGTAGAGAGTGACGTCGAGCCTGTCTATGTGTGTAATGTGGAGAGAGCGAGTGTGCGCGCTGCGTGTAAAGCCTGACATCGAGCCTGTCTCCCTCCATGCCTCAGAGCTGAAGCAGTGGCGCTGGCTCAGTCTGATGGGGTTGCTGATGGTGGTGTGCGGGGAGTGCCTGAGGAAGTCTGCCATGCTGACCGCTGGCTCCAACTTCAACCACATCGTCCAGAACGAGAAGGCCCAGAGCCATGTGCTGGTGACCACGGTGTACTCCTTCAGCCCCCTCCTATGTGGCGGTTCTACTGACCGCACGCAGTACCGCATCTAGTTTTTCACGCCGAGAACAAATAAAAATAAAAAGCAGGCACGTGTGTAAATGAGTATACAGATGAACATACTGTTCTGTTGTTACAGAGATATCTAAAGGTAGTTTGTAATCCAGGCTATTGTGTTTATTAATTCTTAATGTGTCTTTGATCTCATTTAGAAATCTCAGCCATTCCTCACTTATGTTTCACTTGCCTCAGCCTGGTCTCTGTCATTCAAAGCATTATTGTGTGTGTGTGTGTATGTGCGTGCATGCGTGTGTGTGTGTTCGTTTGTTTGTGTGTCCATCTGTTTGTTTGTGTGTGCGCATGTGTGTGTTTGTTTGTGTGTGTGTGTGTGTTTGCTTGTTTGTTTGTTTGTTTGTTTGTTTGTTTGCAGGTGGTGCTCTGTAACCCTGTGTGCGTGCTGGGCTACACGTTGGCCAGCTGGCGCTTTTCCACGCTAAAATAGGAAAGAGTCTATTGCTCCTTTGGACCCGAGTACTTGAGTACAAGCAAGTGCCTCAGTAAACCTGCCCTTCACTCAGGCAGTTGCCCTAAACTGCTGCAGAGGAGTGAAAGAAAGTAATATCTGAATCATGCCAAGCCTCCTAGCCCTCTGACTTGGGGCACTGCACTATGCACTGCGCTCCTGCCCCTCTGCATGGGCGTCCACAGTCCTCCGCCAGGCAACCAGAGACACTGATACGCTGAGCACTGTAGAGCCCCGCCCCCTGCCCCCCAGCAGAAGTGCCCATACCTCCCAGCGTCTCCCCGCAAACCCTCAACCAGCGACTTTCTCTTCCTGCTTCTTTACAATTTTTGTTGATTCCCTGTGCATCTCTTGAATTTCTTGATTGTTTTTTTTTTTGCGTTCTGTTAGTTACTGATGAGTGAGTTTGAGAGCAAGAGGGCTTTTTGTTCCTGGAGAGGAACCTGTGCCTGTGAATTGGATTTGAGTCACATGAAACTGTATGAAGCCGGTTTATGATCAGATACCTCTGGCTGGAAATCAGTGTTTGTTGAGAGTTGGGACAAATATTTTCCACGGTCACAAATGATAAATGTTTGTTTGTAGGAATGCTGCGGGGTTGTTAGTGGTAATTTGTGAAGGTATACCAAGATTTTACCGTAATTGCTTTGGCACATGTTACCAGTGAGTGGATCTGGAATAATTAGTGCAGATTATATAAAGTTGCACTCTCCACAGTGTTTGATTGAAAAGTGGAACCTGGCTATAGCTAAGAAAATCTGTGTTTGTGGCGCAAATGCAAGGAGCCGTTGGCTGTTTTTCCATGTAGCAGAAGCTGGTACCAAGTTGTTTTGCGTGCTTAAATGTTACGCTCTAAATGCACACCGTGAGTTTATTTGTATTTTTTTCACACCAATACTGTGCAAATTTTTGCCACTTACTGTAAATAATGCAATGGTCTTGAGGAGGAGAAAAAGATGTACAATGTCCATTACTACTTGTAAAATGACACCTCAAATGTCTCAGACTGGGTCTAAACAGTGGGCATCACCATTTCCTGACTCCTTGTGTGAGCTCTAAACTTTTACACAATTAATGGGCATTATTCCACACTCTTCTCTATGTTCTCTCTGTGTCACAAAGATTTTTAAGTTTGAAACTTTATTTATGGTTTTGTTTTACATTTTTATTGATTTTTTTTATTTTTTTATTCTGATTTTTTAAATGCTGTGGCTGAGGGGGAAAAATTAAGTAGGCTAAACAGCTGCAAAATAACATGAGAAGAAACATTGCTGGATGTGATCATTCCACTAAGCTCCGCAGTAAAACGTTTGAAGAGATTCTGATCCTGGGTATTGCTGGCTTCATCTGGGTCTTTTTCCAGTTGCCTCAAATCATCACTTTTGACAGTGAGGTTTACAGTGAGGTTTGTGGTGAGTGGAAGGCTTCATGTAATTACCTTTACTGTTTCACATAGACAGGGAGCTGTGTGTGGCCTGATATTGGTGGATTTTGGTTTGATGATTTTAATACCATACTGCGTACCTGATTTCATTTGAATCCTGGTTACAAAGTAATCAAACAAACATGGATTGCCTTCATTGTTCTGAATCTGTCAGTGCTTTCATGACCGTTTTTGATTGTAATTACTCACTACATTGGTGAAATGTTTTTAACTGTATTGTAATAAAAGTTATTGTTTTGGGGAAGCGGTACAAAAAGGAACTTGTTTGAATGTTTTTGACAGGACTCAGTAGGTTTCAGGTGGTGCAGATGATTAAGATTTTGAATTTAAATCTGATCTTTTAGGAATTACATTTTTCACTCCTGATTTGAAGAATTCACACCTGTATATGTGTGTTCACATCTGAACAGTCACAAGATACCAAATAATCTGCACTCAGTTTTGCTGTAGAGAAGAGGTATGTTTTGGCATATTGCTTTGGCTTGTGGATGTGAATAATAAAGTGTATAAAAGTTTCTTATTTAATGTATAGCATTGAATGTGGATCTTTAAGTATGTATTGTTTGGAGTAATGTGTCTGTTTTAACCAAAAATGTGAAATTAGTGCAAAATCCATTTCTGTTCAAATAAGAGCACCGTCCATTTGTATATAGCTCATGAAAAATTCCCTCTAGGTTTGAAACAATTTCTGGTCTAATTCAGCCGTTGTGTTTAAGTACACAGAAAAAGCCTTGAAGTCAAACTTCGCTGTTTTAGCGTTGTAGTCCAATCTCCTCCAGCATTACCTCATCAGATTTGCTCATGATGACATTTCCTGTGGTCACTACACTAGATAAGCAATATGCATGCATGAAACAAAGCTTTGCACAGTTCATAAAAGTACCACAGAAAATAGCTTTTGCTCCTTGGACTCCTTGTGTCTGGATTTAAATAACATTGATTACTGTGTATTCCAAGAGATCAAATGAATTTTGATCAGACACTAGCTCTCATCACTGCTGTTAGTTTTGAAATATAGATAAAACCTGCTCCTGTCAAAACAGGAACTCTTAACAGATCTAGTCATGCAGGGGAGTTTCATAAGTTGGTAACTTCCTGAAGCATTTGTCTTTGTGGTTGTCATCTGGACTTTGTCTATTTGACAATGCTTTGGATGTTTTTTTTTTTTGCAGGCTTAATGACACATAACACTTCAGGTAACTCCATCGAACCTTTCATTAATTCTGAATTTTTGGTAGTACTTGTAGTTGAGGGTATGCCTTGGTCTGCAAGCCCCATTCTGGGAATCAATATGTTCAAATCTTTCATGCTGTACATAGAGGATGCTATGAGACATGGTTGTAGACAACTCCTGACAAAATCAAAACATAACAGCACTCTTGTGAAATTCAATTTAAGCCTTGTAGTGATGCGGCCAGCTTCACCCATGCTTCCTGCTTTTCTGGTCTATTTCCTGTCACTGCTTGAATAATAGGCTCTGATAGGCTACTGAATGTTCCAGCTTCTAAGTTTGTAAAATACTGAGGTTTGGGCCATTGCCTTATCTGGAACATCTAAAAGAGCCAAATTTTATAAATAAGGTTGTTCTTTTTGAGAACTATACAGTGTTTTCAAGATAATCTTTACACACACAGGGCCTCATTCACAAAACGTGTACGATCACATTTGATCGTAAACTGCGTCTAAGAACGTTTCCAGGAACATTTCGGCATTCATCATTTAAAAAAAAATCTGTATATATTCATGGCTGTTTCTTTATACAAATCACATGGAACAGGATTGTGCATTAAATTTACAAACAACCAACATTCATCATCTCATGCACCTGGGATAGGCACAAATACAAAAGTCTCCGCATGTGTCATGAATCTCATTGGTTTTTTGTAAGAACATTTTTAAGAACAAAAGTAAGAATAATGTAAGAAGATTTTTGTGAATGAGACCCATTGGGCTTAATTCCCAGTCCCACTAATCACATTGGTGTGCTTTATTATGTTTTCATAATTCAGGTACAGTTCAAAAGTAACCTCAGTGTAATTGATTAAACAAAATCAGAAAAAAAGACAAAGTTGTTCTGCATGGAAAGTTGTTGCCTCAATTCACTGTTTGACAGTTGGAAGACATCTAGTGGTCAAAATATACAGTGCCATAAAAAAGTATTTACCCCCTTCTTGAATTCCTCTATTATTGCATATTTATCACACTGAATGGGTTCAGATGGCTATTTGATAACTTTTTTTCATTAAATAAATAAAATAATAATTTTAAAAATGAGTTTTGCGTTTACTCTGGTTTTTACTCTGGAAACCAGTGTAAAAAATATGCAATAACAGAGGAAACCAGGATGGGGGCAAACACTCCACAGCACTGTATTCCTGTTTTTCACTATTGTATTATTATACCATGCTATTAGTTTATTATATTCTTTTTGTAAGTTATGGTATTACTTTTTGTTTTACCTTTACTGGCATTTATCAGATGCTGTCAGTCAATGACACTTACAATGCAAACAGTAGCATAATCAGGGACTTGAGGGCAGTACTTTCCTTGGAGAAGGGAGAAACCATAATCCCAAGAGTGACTGCAGAGAACTGAGAATTGCCTTCGACTGACAACTTACCAACTGCCCTCCAGAACATTAAACTAAGTTATATAGACAAGAACATAACTACTTCAATGAACATTGGACTACATGAAATGAAGAACTGCAAAGAACCACAGCATCTAAGAAAAGTGAAGGAGCCAAGGTATAGTCAGAAGTGATGGGTCTTCAGTCTGTGTTGGAGGATAGTCAAAGTTTCCTAGCCCCATATGTCAATTATGGCAAACATTCTAGGTTTAAAAACAATCCTGCTTGACCCTGTTGCTCTGTGTCTTTATATCTTTATATTGACATTTACTTTCCTAATTGCATTGCATTAAAGAATTTATAGATTGCATTCACAAATAGACAACTGAATTCTGGATGTCCATCTTTTCAAATTAATATCAGAATTTAATGTGAAACCTCCGTTTAATCACACTCAGATTTAAGGATCGCATCGATTAGTTGTGTCTGAACTGTGCCAACGCGCTTGCGCACGTCTTGTTCTTCCTTTCTGCGAAAGGCTTTCGCCATGGCTCCACTGGTAAGTATGATCATACCTTAATACTGCATGAATTTAGTCGGATAATATAAAGCGGAACCTGTTTTCGATCGGCTCTTGCCAATATGTATAAATGCTGGAGCTAAACTAGGAGCAGAAGACTTGATTTAATGCTGTGAAGATGTAATTACAGCCGGTTGTAGATAGGTGAGTTTTCAGTGAGGCCTGCTATTTTAAAACCACGTTGTAGCCACAACTAGCTAGCTAGCTACGCCTTAGGGCTGGACACGACGGGGTATCGCTACTATTTGTGCACGGAAACGTAGTTTATGGGGTTACGGACGGGTTTTGTAATCGATCTGGCCTAGAAAGTTCTCAGTTGTGGCTTATGTAAGTGGTTTGTTTGAATAGACTACAGTACAGTTACGAGGCAGGCTTGGAGGTGAGGGGAGGGAGTTCATGTTTTGCGTTACCAGCTAACGTTACCGTTAGCTCGCTAGAACTGCGAGGTAAAAGTGGAGTAACCTTTGCTAGCTATTCTTGTCTTTGACTGGTTAACACGAGTGCTTGTTTCCATAACTAAGTCTCATTTTTAAAAACACGTTTACATCTTCACCCATTGCAAACCACGTAGATTTCATAATTGTTGGTAAGACAACCCTTTCTATTTGCGAGGCGGGTTTACTAACGTTAGCTTGCTTCGCATAGCGAAGACTTTAACTTGGCGTAACTGACTGGTTTGATCTCCAGCGTGATTCCCTAATGCGCTGCAGCTAACTTCGCTAAATATTTGCCATACCAGCTCGCTAATATTTCTAACTTGCAGGTCGTGCATTGCTGCTTGCTGGCTTTTTTGCCAAATATAGTTGATCAAAAAGCTTAATATAGTCTCCTGGTTAGCTTGTCGGGTCTTGTCGGGTCAGACCATGTCAGTCTGAACTGCTCGCTTGCTGAGATGTGTTGAATTAAACGTGGTGCATATAGGCCAAGTATTGTTATGAATGTCACTGTTAAGTCAAATGTTGCTTTGTGCCAAGTGTTGCTTGCGAGAATTTATCTTCCACCAAAATTGCAGAAAAAGCCAGCCCCCAAAGGTGGCAAGAAGAAGAAGCAGGTCCTGAAGTTCACTCTGGACTGTACACATCCTGTGGAGGATGGCATCATGGACGCTGCCAACTTTGTAAGGGCCCAGATATACTACAGTTTAAAAAAAAAAATCTTTCTATATACTTAACAGATGCATTTATGTGCTCATTTAAAATGGCATTTGGGAACTCTGCTACTGCGGTTGTGTGTTGTGGTCATGATGGGGTGGTGTTACGACAATGTGGCTGTGTCCCTCTGTCACAGGAGCAGTTCCTGCAGGAGAGGATCAAGGTGAATGGCAGGGCTGGAAACCTGGGTGGGGGAGTGGTCACCATCGAAAGGAGCAAGAGCAAGATCACCGTCACCTCTGAGGTGCCCTTCTCCAAAAGGTAAGATGTCTGTACTTGTGCTTCTGTGTGAACCTTATGTCTGCGTTATAGCTAGCGTCGGATCACATTACCTTCCCCCAATTACTTTGACTGCATGGCTAGTAGCCAAATCACTGATACCTGACTGTCTCTGACCCTGTGACTATTGTGACCTGTTTAGTTCTGAGTGTTCGTTTAGGCTTTGTACACAACCGCTCTTAATGTTGGACACATTCCTGTCAAATTCTCAAGGCTGTAACGGATTCATGGTTTCCCTGCTAGTTTCTTCATGTCAGATTCAGCAGGACATGGAACCAGACATGTATGCCCTGCATTTTGGCCTTAATTCCCCTTCAGTAATAATGGGCATGGGCAATAACGCTTGTAGAAATAATTCCTTAGAGCGTCTTTTTCTCTGCGTGTCAAATCGGTGCTGTTCAGCAGCGCTTTCCAAGGCATTTCCATCACCTGGGCTCCAGCTTCGCATTCTTGGATGCAGGCTTGTCTCCCCACTCTTTTACATCAGGCTCTCAATTATGCACATCACCATATGCTTCCTCTGTACAGCTACATTGATTTAACTGGAGAGCATCCGTAAAGAGAAACCGTTGAATTAAGTTTTCCAATCCTGTTCTGAAATGGTAGTTTTCAAACATTTTATAAGTTACCTAGCTACATGACTATATTTAGTAATGATATTCAGAGAATATATAAATAATGTGTAGGGTAAACTGTGTAACACAGTAACAACCCCCTAAATATTTTCTGCATGACATTAGATTACTTTTCTTTAAGTGACTTTACCATTAGAGAAAGTTAAACACTGCCATGTTTAATATTTTCATAGAAGCAGTGCACTGTCAGACATCGTTTTACGTGTCCTTTTTAACCCTGCAGTTATCAGAAGTCATAAAGTTTAGTGCCACACATCTATTACAGCAAAAATAAATTGATTAAGATGTGTGTTTGGTAATAAAAACAAGTGGTGTAAACTGAAGAATTACAGTCTCTCTGGACTGTGAAGTAGGAATACAGTTATTCACCAATTTATTGGAGATGAGTGGGAGGTTGATTCCACTGAACCAATATTGATTTAGGGTTTAAAATTCAATACTGAGGGTATGGTGATGGAGGGCCATTTCTGACCCTGTGGACACAGGGTGCATATGTAATATGAAGACTACGCTAGGTTTAGTAGACAACAGTGAGCAGTTTTTGCTTCATATTTAATAATAATTGCTAATTTTCAATGCTTTTTTGCACTGTAGAAACTCTTCCTTGCTCTGTGGCAAGATGTATTCATGCGCACAAGGGGGGTGTTTTTTCAGTTATTCGCTAGAGTAACGTCCTTGGCTTTATGTCGTGCTTCTCTGCTTGCTGTAGTTCTCAGAACAATGTATGGTACCGCTAAAAAAGTAGTCTGTCGACTGAAGCGGAAAGTGCTTGGTAATGGACGGTTGGAAAATGAGGTACTTAATGTCCCTTTCAGACTGTGCAGTTATTATTTTGAGTGAGGCTTTTTTATAGACATTCCGGGGCTCATTTACAAGGCCTCATTAGACTGCATTGCAAAGCAGAGTGGAGTGATTATCAGGATGATCAAAGTTACTCAAAGAAAGAAGTAACAAAGCGATCAACTCCGACCAGCATAGTGGAGTCAGTTCAAAAAAATGGACGAAAATGGACCGAAGTTATCCTTTAAGACCTGCTCTTGGTTATTTTTTAAAAAGATCTGGTTATTTAAAAAAAAAAAAATTAACGCTTTAATTTTGTGATCTGCTCTGATTCAAGCACCCTGTTTCTATTAGTGGTATCCTGCATCACACTGTTAAAAAACAAAAAACAACTATTTGTAGTTTATTCCCCTTTTCAGACAGCAGGTACTCAATGGTCAGAAATTTGTGTTCACATCCCTAGTCTGGAATCAACCTGCCGGTTGTAATGTCATTCTGCCACTGCACACTGACTACATGTTTTCCAGAGTCATATAAACGATCCTGTGATTTTCACTCACTTATTTGTTTCCCAATAACATTGAGAAAATGTTTCTAGGTAGCACGGCCATATAGGCAAAAATCTCAGGAAAAAGAGGGACATTTTTCTTGGAATGTTGTGCTAATTAAACATTTGCACATGGCATTTTATAGCTTAATAGTGATTAATATTGCTTGGGGCCTAATTGTAACGAAAGAAAATGAACGGTTTCAAGGGGAAGTCGAGGAGAAAATTTGAAATGTTTGTCGCAGCTTCTCTCTGCAGAATAGCACTGTGTCCTTTATTTTGCCTGCTTGAAATTTCCTTTATTCATAGTTGACCCCGTTGTTTCTAGCATGTTTACACTGGAGTGGATGCTTGCTTGTCACTATAGAAGACAAAAGGAAAATATGACAAAAAAACAATGCTAGGGTTGTGTTCTGAATATAATTTGTCAATGTACCAATAATTGTGAATTGGAGGCATTTAAGTATTTCTGTGACATCCGCCCAGCAAACCAGAACCAACACTTCTCAGGAATCAGATTCTTCTATTCAGCACCTGTTTCCGTTGGCTGTGTTTATCATAATTTTATTAATTTTTTTGAAACAATGCTTTATCTCCCAGAGTAGAGGGAATTCATGTGTAGTTGTATTTTATTAATTCATTTATTTATTTTGTAATGTTTCCAACCATCCTCCCTCCTCGTGGGATTTTAGTTCAGTTTCATTTTGGAGAGAATTTAAGCTAAATGGACAGGAGATGTGTTCTACCCCAAGAAGCTGTGAATGAGAGGCGATACAAATTCATTTGGTTATTTTCACAACATGCAATATAAATTGTGGAAAATAGATTGTCTGTTGCTGGCAGTCTCGACGGTGGATAAATAAATCCTGAAGGGAGAGTTTTCAATGGGAGAAGTGGCTTACTAAACAAAGTGCAGAGAGAAATCCTTTGGAATATCATAAAAAAGCCTGTTGCACACTTTTAATATTGTAGTGGGGAAAGGCCGTTTGGCTTTATTATTGGCTGTATATTGCAGATGGATTAAACTAGGTTCTTTACTTTCCTTGATAGCCTCACCAGTTAAGAGGTAACCGATAGACCTGGCATTTCATTAGATATCTATTACATTGGATTGAAAAGCACTTGCATTGTAAAATCAAAAGCATGCAGTCAGACCTCTTGTCTTTTGGTAGCCTTTATTAAGAAGGCAAGAAAGTTTGATATCTCGTTTTTCTAGGTCCCTAACCCCCAATAATGCCGTGTCTGTAATGTTGTCCCCCCCTTTGTTTGTCTTTTGATCTACAGGTACCTGAAGTATCTGACCAAAAAGTACCTGAAAAAGAACAATCTGAGAGACTGGCTCCGTGTCGTTGCCAACACAAAGGAGAGCTACGAACTGCGCTACTTCCAGATCAACCAGGATGAGGAGGAGGAGGAGGATGAAGATTAGTCCTGTCAGTTTTGTATATTCAATAAATTCTTTGATTATTTCACTGGGTTTCTTGTTTATTTGTTTAGGGTGGAGGGACACTGATCTGTGGTGTTTGTTCTTTGTGGCAAAATATGAACACGGTGTATTCCTTTGACAACACTGCTTTAAACTATTAAAATGGAGTGTAATGGGTCTTGACAGTTAAGTCGTTGCAAGGATTTTGCAAGGATTTGTTCCTCATGTCTGTATAAATGTTCAGAAATAAGAGTGCTGCACAAAACAGTTTGTATTGGAGCATAATTTCAGTGATACTCAGCGCGTTTTGAGCCATTGCATACCACTGTGAGCTGCTACTTACACTTTGTGCTAACCTGCTTCTCGTGAAACCTGCTATGGCTCATTTTTGTACATTAGGAATTTTTATTTGGTTTTGGCATCAAATTGGTTCTACGTAGATTGTAGGGACGGAGAGTGTAGCACAGTGGGTAAGGAACTGGGCTTGTAACCGAAAGATCGCAGGTTCGATTCCGGGGTAAGGACACTGCCGTTGTACCCTTGAGCAAGGTACTTAACCTGCATTGCTTCAGTATATATCCAGCTGTGTGAATGGATACAATGTAAAATGCTATGTAAAAAAAAAAAAAAAAAAGTTGTGCAAGTCGCTCTGGATAAGAGCGTCTGCTAAATGCCTGTAATGTAGATGTACAGTGCCACAAACCCTCGTAGGTAGCAAATTAAGTTATTTGCTTCCAGTAGTCTTCTTTTTCCTCTGAGAGATAATGCATATTTGTGTGAATGAAACATTGTTACTGTTCAGTCAAACACATTAACTGGAGTGACATCTATAATGGCCCTTTCCCACAGTAGTTGCCTGACTGCAATCTATCTGTAGTCCAAAAGAGGGCAGTATCCACTAACGTTTGTTAGACTAGATGCTGTTGATGCGGGCTTGCAGAGAAAGTGATGGTAAATGATAACTGTAAATAATGAGCGCTGAGAGAAGGAAGAATTGTTACTTGCTATTTTGGAATGTCTAATTAAAAGATCGTGTTTTTAATGGCAGCATTCAACAGCCTTACAGACATGATGAATGAGGCCATTTTCTTTTGTTAAAATGGCAGATTATTAGTGTTTGTTTGTAAAGCAAACCCTTATCTCTTGTTACTGCCTCTAATACTCACTGTCAAATGCAAACCCCAGAAACATTTTCTCACAAGGGACAAGCAGAAGTCCCCAGGGTGAAGTCTGAGCCTGGACTCCATCACAGGGTCACCTGGCTGGAGAAAGGTGTGGCCCTATAGTAGGCAGGCAAGGAAGATTATCTAGGAGCTGGGGCTCATTCCAAATGCTTATTTTTTTACCTCCTTGCATCCTTTCCTCATTCCTTACCTCCACCCATTGAAAGATGCAAGGGAAGGGGGTGAGGAAAGGACGCAAGGATGGAGGAATCGTGCAAATGTGTGTTAGGCAATTCAAACGTCCGTGTTCAATCAAGTGTCAGTTTGAAGCCACGTAAATTCAACATGGGAGATGGGGAGAGGTGGATCCACAGGTCGATAATTTATACATCACGCATTCCTAAAGAAATACCTTGGCAAAGGATGCTTCTCAAGCATCCTTTGGGAGTGTCCTAGCTCCTTGCACCTAGCTCCTTTAAGGAGCATTTAACAGGTGCGAATACCCTTGAAGATGGTGGACCTCGATCGATTTCTGGGTCAGGCGGGGAACGAGGGGACGGTGACTGGTAAAATAAGCGATTGGAATGAGCCCCTGGATTTCAGGGTATGAGGCTGTGCCTCCAATGTTTTAGGAGTCTGAATGCTATCGTTTATTCACAGCAATGCTGGACAAAGAATTTATGTTGAATGAAATCAAGTGCCTTGTAATAGCTTAATAAAGGTGTTGTAATTAAACAAACACACTGTTGATGTGTATTAATGGGGTAGTTTCCAGAATGGGTAAAATTCTGCAGTGGGTTACAAATAGCATTTTCCCCATATAAATAGAGTATATTGTAATCTTTCAAATTGTGTTGACAGCTTGCTCTAGCTAAATGGCACTGATGCAGTAGCTGCCTAATTGATCCTGCGCTCCATACATTTTGACAAATCTGTTGCTAAAGGTGCTGCATGCATTTACTGCATTTATGTGACGGCCCCTGCTATGTCACATGTACACTAGATACATGCACCTATTTTAAATGTAGTCCCAACAGAAATTGTTTTCAACATACAAATATGCCAGCTTTCTCACGCATACAAACACTGTCTATAACTCATTAAGACTTGCAAAAATCTATGCTTGCAGAAGTGTCAGAAGTATTGATATTAAAATGAGGCCAGTTATAACATGCAATATTGGCTATCTTAACTCACACAAATTAAACAAGCTCTGTTCCAAATCAATGCTTCCCAATGTTTCATGAATTATTTAAAGTTTTTTCAGCTTTCCATCTGAAGAGAATGTAGTCATTCAAATTTTGTGTCAAATTGTTCAAATATGAGCAGAAGTGTTCTACAACAAACTTACTGCACCCTTAAATGGCCATGGATGGTCAAACTGATCATTATTTACCTTGCCTGTATGCTTGGTCATTTTGATTGCTGCGTGTAGCATTGGGAAAGGACTCCAATAGTACGCCGCTGCAGGCCCGCAGAACAAACAACCCCATGGCTGAGCGAAGCCTACAGTCATAATCAGAGGTTTTAGGACCTACCTTGTAGTCAAGTAACTGTCTGTCATGAATAGGGTTGAGTAGCAAAACCCGATAGCACTATGGCACTGGTTCTCATACAATTGGTACCTACCGGAAAGAATCGCAACACAGATTTTAGTGCTTAATTTCGGTGCCATCTTCACTAATGTTAACTTGCTCTGTCACCAAAGTCAGCTACTGCAGCTACCCTTAATAATCTAGCTAACGTTAAACTCGGTCAAAATACCGAAAAATCTGAAGTCTGAAGTGTGGCCTTATTTTACCCCAAAGGATTCAAACAAATGAACTGGCCACAATAAAGATGTTAAATAAAACAAAATAACTTTACTCAGTTCAGAGTAGACTACAGGTTCAGAACAAGCAGTGTAGCATACACATGAAAAGGGCCAGATGGTCACAAAGTTTTCCTTTAATCTGCTTCTCTTTTACCCAGAATTTTATATGAAAATATTACTTCACTGTTTTGACAACTTTCTTTTGAAAGCGGGGGACACAGAGGTTAATGTAATACAGTTTCATTGGATCTCCTTTGGCATTATGTCACTATCAAATTTTAGAATAATATGGAGAAAATTAGAGTGCACATATCTTTGAAAGAGCCTTAGCTATTGCAAAGGTTTTAATTTTGTTACAACAAAGAGGAAACTTCATTTATTGCCATTGGAAGATAAAAAAAGCATTAGAGCCTCTTCTGGCTGCTTTCAGTAGCTTGTGTGTGTGTGTGTGGAGGGGGGGTGGGGCGTGTTGAAGAGAGAGGTAGAGGCATAAAGACAAAGTGAGTGTTAATAGTTCTGGCCTTAATGTTTTTTACTAAAATTTTATAAATTACGAGAAAGGTGTTTCAGGCATCATGCCCGAAGCATAGGCTCTGCATCTCGGGGCCGCTGTCTGTGAACACTCTAGCTGGGGTTTGATGGTCCTAGGCCCTATTGTCTGGGAGCTATTGAACTTTGAAAGCTTTAGCCGGCTGCATTTTTTCCCGATCGGCGGCTTTAAGTCACGGTTGGAAATTTTCGTGTAAAATCGCGCGGGGTGGTAGCGCCCGAAGCATAGGCTCTGCTTCTCGGGGCCGCTGTCTGTGAACACTCTAGCAGTGGTTTGATGGTCCTAGGCCCTATTGTCTGGGAGCTAATGAACCTTGAATGTGTTAGCCGGCTGCATTTTTTTCCGATCGGCGGCTTAAAGTCACGGTTGGAAATATCCGTGTAAAATCGTGCGGGGTGGTTGCGCCCGAAGCATAGGATCTGCTTCTCGGGGCCGCTGTTTGTGAACATTCTAGCAGTGGTTTGATGGTCCTAGGCCCTATTGTCTGGGAGCTATTGAACCTTGAAAGCGTTAGCCGGCTGCATTTTTTT